>NC_051278.1:29710895-30012681 GCF_015220745.1 Sebastes umbrosus | reverse complement strand
GCAGCTGACTTTGAAAGGAAGTTCGTGGTATAGGATGGCAGTCTGGAAACCATCCAAGGCACACTGATTGGGTCTTATCCATGTCATAATAAAGGAATTAATTAACAATTAAGCTGGACACTCACTGTTTTTTCTTTTTATTTGACTACTTGCTCCTTGAAGAGGAGGAGGAGGAGGAAGCAATGGAAGCAGTGGAGGTGAGTGATGGCTAAATAAGGAAGTGATACAGGACAGTGAAGGATGTGGAGGAAGAGGAGAAAGATACCAGAGGAGGACAAAAGAGGAGCGACAGCAACGACTTGGAGGGTGGTGAAAATGAGGAAGAGGAGGTGCATGAATAACAGAGAAAGATGAGGAGAGGAGGAAGAGGAGGTGCAGGAATAACAGAGAAAGATGAAGAGAGGAGGAAGAGGAAGTGCAGGAATAACAGAGAAGATGAGGAGAGGAGGAAGAGGAGGTGCAGGAATAACAGAGAAGATGAGGAGAGGAGGAAGAGGAGGTGCAGGAATAACAGAGAAAGATGAAAAGAGGAGGTGCAGGAATAACAGAAAGATTAAAAGAGGAAGAAGAGGAGGTGCAGGAATAACAGAGAAAGATGAAGAGAGGAGGAAGAAGTGGTGCAGGAATAACAGAAAGATGAGGAGAGGAGAAAGAGGAGGTGCAGGAATAACAGAGAGATGAGGAAGAGGAGGTGGAGGAGGCTGTATCAACACATGATAAACACTAGAAGCTGTTGGGTTTTAACAGGGCGCGGCCTGTTTGACCCCCCACCACCTGCCTCCAGCCCTGGGTGCTCATGGGAACCAGCATCAGCCAATAAACATCTATTGGGAACCGGCCTGTGAGCCAATGAGGTGGCCAGAAACCATCAGATCATCCTTCCCTGCACTCCTCTTCTTCTTCTTCCTCCTCTTTTTCTTCTTCTTCGGTGTATTTTCGAGGCCCATTGCGTGACCGCTAATCACCGAATGGAATCAAGCAGCCGGCCGCCTCAGAAGCTGTGATCAGCTGATCCGCTCAGCTCGGCTCATGGTAAATAATGCAGCAGTGATGTGTTTTAAACTGAAAGAACATCCACTCTGCCTCCACAGGAGTCACTGTCTGGGAGGTCAAAGGTCACAGCAGGAGCTTTGGATGTCATAGTAAACAAAATCACATCTACTGTAAATGTTTGTACGGCAACCTGTGAAGCAGCTGAACTTAAGATGGGACATGATGGGGTTTTTTTTTATGTAGAGTACTACCACTATTACTGCTAGAAGTACTTCTTGTTACATGAGGAAATACTATGTTCATATTTCATCTCAAAACAGAAACTATTTCCCATTCATTCATTCATCCTTTATCTTCACTTCATATTGTTGTTTTGTGATGTTAAACACTTCATTCCTTCACTTAAAGGACCAGCCCGTGTGCTTTGCATGCTTTTAAAACGCTCTGTAGAAGTGTGGATGTATTTTTTTCACGCAGACGTTGGTTTCCATTTATTTCTGTATGATCTAAAAATCAGTTAGCAAACTGATGAAACTTACTAGAATTGTGTTATCGTTCAGAGTGAAAATTAATTCATTAATAAGGCTATTTCTGAGTTGTAATGCTGTGCACGGTTTTCAAATCAATCTGTGCTTCAGCGTGCAACATTAAAGGCCCTGACTGAAGTTAATGTTCACCGTGATGTATGACAGCCTGGAGTTTAATGCTTGTTTTTTATTCTTTATTTAATTCTACATTACGTAAAGAGTCTTTAAGAACTTTGAAAAGCGATGTATAAATCTGATGTTTTATTGTTATTATAATTATTATTATTCAATTATTTGTAGTTAAAGGGCTATAACCTGCAAAAACACTGGAATGGTCCTTTAGTGATAAAAAAGTTCAAAGTAAAACTTTTCTTTAAATAAAATTATTGTTTATATTTTATTATCTATCTGTTGAGTAAGTGCAGAAACGTGGGATCCAGAAAATACTACTACTATTATTATTATTATTATTGATATTGTTAGTATTATTAATAATATTATTATTATTATTACTTTAGTAGAAGAAGTGAGGTTAAAACAACAACAATTACTACTACTAATAATACTACTACTAATAATAATAATACTTTTTAAAATTTGTTTCGTTCAGCAAACTTTTGTACATTTTTACTGCCTGCTACAGGATATATTATAACATATTGCTCCAATATATTTTCAGCCTTAAATACAGTAACAACTTTTTTCATCAAGTATTAGTATTAATATTATTAGTTTAATAGTGCAACTACTTAACATATTAATCTGTGAAATTAAGAGTATACTACAGCAAGCATATACAGTATATATATGGATTATTTTTCCTGTCTTTCTTTCTTTCTAATGTCTTTTCTTTTTTAATAAGTAAATATTAGTTTATATCTAACAAGCAAATAAGTAAATGAATAGTTCAGGAATGAGTTGACAGATTGTGTTTTCCAGTTCCTTTTCTTCTTCCTTTACAGTACATCTCCATTGAGTTGTTATCACCTATAACTGCCTCGTGGCTTCATATAGAGACAGAGATAGAAATGTGGAGCTTTGGGTGACCTTTTTATTTCTTTTCTTTTTTGGCAATTTGAATTGTTTTTTTATTTGAATTGTTTTTCGTAGTTTTAACGAACCGTTTTTGTTTTCATTCCTTCAAATGTTTTTATTATTTTTACTTGTATTACACACAGTTTTGTATTGATTTCCGTTGTGATCTTGAGTAGACATCCTTTATTTCTTGGAGTAAAAATGTCCTGTTCCATCTGTCTCTGTTTGAAGTTTAGAAAAATACGTGAAAAATCAAAGTCGGGTTTATTTTCCAGAAACACGCTCCGGATGAGGAGAGGAGCCGCGGGGCCGCAACTTTAATACGTTCAATAAACTTTAAAACATTTGAATAGCAGAACAAAAGTCCGTCTTATAATTAAATATTTTAAGCACACATAACAGACAATTAGAGTCTTGATCAGAAGCGCTGTTTGGTTTATGAGATTTTATTAGATTTCATTAGTAGCCGGTTTAACGTCTGTTAGAAAGATTCACGTTATATCGGAGAGAATCAGACCAAAAAGCGCATCAATAATAACTATCTAACTTTATAAAGTCAGTCTAAAGTTAAGTCAACATGGTCACGGTTTATTATTCAGTAGAAATAAAGTAGACTTGAGTTTATTTGGTTTGTAAACTCTGATATCCCAACTTCGAAAATATTCCCAGAGAGAAGAATAAAACTCTCGGGTTTGAGAGAAACAGATGTAAACTGATACATTATTAATATATTAATTAACTTAGAACAAAACACGATGCACAATTTAAATAAAACTTATAAAAGAAGAAACGCAGCAGAAAACCAGAACGAAAAGCTGATCCGTTTACAATTATTATCACCAACTAATACAAGTATATAAGTATATAAGTATATATATATATATATATATATATATATATATATATATGTATATATGAAAACACACAGTATTTACTATGTGAGTGGGGCCAGCAGCATAACATGGACCACATGGGAATTAGTCCTCATCTCCTGTCTGATTACTGCAGATTCATTAAAAAAATAGTTAATAAAAAAGCTGAGTGATATGATCCGAATATTTTTAGACTTTAGTCCATCAACGTTCATGTTGTTTTTAAATAAAAAAAATTGTCTCCTACAGCTGATTTGTGCTTATTTTTAATATTGTGTATTTTCCATACAGACATTATTCATGATTTGCTTCTTCACTGCAGAAATAAAGACAGAAAATAAGTCATTTGAACTGATACTCTGTAAAAAAGATTACTGGCTTTAATTGAATTATTTTAAATAAATCATTATTGAACAATAAATAATATCATCTTCAGCACCCATAACAAAACTTAACTACCTAAATACTAAAAAATGCAAATTATTATTTATGAAGTAAAGTACACCAATTTACATAATATGTATATTTTATGTGTTGCTCAGTGGTGGTGAAAGTGCTGTAAATATCATGTTTAGTATTACAGTAAAACTTAAATTAATGAAACAAAAGTTGTGAGGATAATGCAAAAAAAAGTACATTTGCTAGCCGTGGAAGATGTTTTCAGATCCTTGACTTAAGTTAAAGTAGCACTAACACACTAAAAAATACTCTTTAACAAATTATACTTTAGCGAAGTTCAAGTATCAAAAGTTTTAGTTGGTTATTATTTATTATCTATTTTACATACTGCTGGGTAGTTTAATCTGTAACAACGCATCATTATTTATATGCTCATCATGTTTTATTTGTAAAATATTAATTTGTTAAGTAACTAGTAATAATAACAGTAGTGCAGTAAAACATATCATATTTCTCTCTGAATTGTAGTAAAGCATAAAGTACACTGGGAATCAAAATGGAAATACTCTGCAGAGTACTTTATATGATGTAATACTGAGCACAAAAAACGCTGTACAGGTGGTCACATTAAAACTGGGTACATTTTTGTCAAGGATATTTTAAATTACAGTAGTAATATTGTGTACTTAAAATACTTTTCCTTGTGTTAATATGGAGGGTAAACACTGCACTAAAACCATTACATACATGGCTTCAGTAATAACAGAGGGAAATTAAAAAAGCCCTTCAATGTGTTTTCACCAGTGACTTTTATTTTGTAGGAGACTTTGTGTGGCTCTTGGCTGCTGCTACTGTCGGTGATCACATCTGTGGAGCTTATTTTAGTGTCACTGTGGATTAAAACAGCATCAGCTATATGCCCAAACTGTGAAATGTTGGTGAAAATAAAAAGAAGATAATTAGGCAGAAAGAGCAAGTGACCAGCGGCCGTTTACTCACATCGAATTTCTTCTCCTCGGCTCAGTGTAATCTGAGAAGACGCCTGAGGCTGAACTCTACAGTCTGAGACTGAGAGTTTAAAGAGGAAATAAACTACACAAACAACCTGTTATCAAGCAGGACTCCCATCAGCTGCTGGTCTTACTGTCACTGAAATCAATACGTGCCAACATGAGCCGCTATTCTGCCCGCAGCCATGATGCTAATCTGTGATGTCATCAGGGTGGCATTTACCCAGTCCAACCCTGAAGACTCATATGGTAGATACTGCCATCCATCCGTCCGTCCGCCCACCCTTCATCCATCCATCTGTCCATTCGTCCATCCACCCATCAACCATCCACCCACCCGTCATCCATCCATCCATCCGTCCGTCCATCCACCCACCCATCATCCGTCCGTCCATCCACCCTTCAGTCATCCATCCATCCATCCGTCCGTCCATCCACCCATCATCCATCCATCCATCCGTCCGTCTATCCATCCATCTGTTCGTCCATTCGTCCGTCCTACCATCCACCCACCCACCCATCATCCGTCCGTCCATCCGTCCGTCCATCCGTCCGTCCGTCCGTCCGTCCACCCACCCATCATCCGTCCGTCCATCCACCCTTCAGTCATCCATCCATCCATCCATCCGTCCGTCCATCCGCCCATCATCCATCCATCCATCCGTCCGTCTATCCATCCATCTGTTCGTCCATTCGTCCGTCCTACCATCCACCCACCCACCCATCATCCGTCCGTCCATCCGTCCGTCCATCCGTCCGTCCGTCCACCCACCCATCATCCGTCCGTCCATCCACCCTTCAGTCATCCATCCATCCATCCATCCGTCCGTCCATCCACCCATCATCCATCCATCCATCCGTCCGTCTATCCATCCATCTGTTCGTCCATTCGTCCGTCCTACCATCCACCCACCCACCCACCCATCATCCGTCCGTCCATCCGTCCGTCCGTCCACCCACCCATCATCCGTCCGTCCATCCACCCTTCAGTCATCCATCCATCCATCCATCCATCTATCCATCCGTCCGTCCATCCACCCATCATCCATCCATCCATCCGTCCGTCTATCCATCCATCTGTTCGTCCATTCGTCCGTCCTACCATCCACCCACCCACCCATCATCCGTCCGTCCATCCGTCCGTCCGTCCGTCCACCCACCCATCATCCATCCATCCACCCGTCTGGCCGTCTGTCCTTTTGTCCATCCATCCATCCATCCACCCACCCATAATCCATCCATCCATTCGCCCGTCCGTCCATCCATCCAACCAGCCATCATCCATCCATCCATCATCCGTCTGTCCATCCATCCATCCACCCACCCATCATCCATCCATTCATCATCCATCTGTCCATCCATCATCCGTCTGTCCATCCATCCATCCACCCACCCACCCACCCATCATCCATCAGTCCATCCATCCATCCATCATCCATCCATCCGCCTGTCTGTCCATCCATCCATCCACCCACCCATCATCCATCTGTCTATCCATCCATCCATCATCCATCCATCCATCCATCCACCCACCCATCATCCATCTGTCCGTCCATCCGTCCATCCATCCATCCATCCATCCATCCATTTTACAGCAAAACAGAACAGTGCAGTGAAATAAGAGGTGCTTCTTGTTATGCAGAAGTATTTTTCCCTAATGTAAATTTACATACACCATGGCAAAAAGTATGTAGACACCCAAACATAGGTGTCATTCTGACATGTTCATTAATATGCCGTTATAACAGCCGCCACTCTTCTGGTTTCCACCAGATGTTGAACCTGGCTGCAGGGGTTTGCTCCCATTCAGCCATAACAGCATTAGTGAGGTCCAACACTGATGCTAGGTGATAAAGCAACCCATTCTCTCTCCCAACTCGCCAAACACCGCACCTTGGTCAGTGTCCCTCGGCATCGGAGACCGATGCACGCGGTAACCCCTCTTGCACTACTTTTGGATGGACCAGGAACAGCATGTCACTATACGCTCATTATATGTATAATGTCCTTTTAAAATAAACTTCCAATTTCACAGGAAGTTAGGTTTAGGCAACACAGCAACTTAAAGTTGAGTTTAGGACACGGTCGCGGTCCCTTAACTACGTGATTATTATTGTAATGATGGATATTGTCAGTGTAAGTGCTGACAGTAAAAGTTTGTTGGCCAGTGGGTCAGTATCAGCTGCTGCGTCAGTGTAGTGCCGAGTGAACATCGTATTGTCTGTTTACTGCTCATTAACCTGCACAGTGGCTGCGTTCCAACACAGGCTTACAGGTCACTAATGTTGGGTACTGAGGGATAATGCTGCCAGATAACAGGAAGCTTTACTGCTCAGCATAATCCTGTGGACCAACATTAAGAGCTGCATTTTGCCAAATGCAGCTGTGCTAGCACAGCACGGCTAACGCAGGGCTAGTGAGGAGTCATATTTATCAGGTACAACAAACATAAATCACCAGTAATTAAATGTCACGAGTTAGCTAAGATTGTAGCTTTAGCTACACAGCAGAGGTGGAGGCTGCAGAGCTCTAACACAGAGCTGATTCACAAGCTACAGACATGTTTCCTGACTGAACACACATTTAACAGCTCCATCTGCAGCTATACAAAATCAATGATACTTTGTTAAAGGGTAACTTGGGTATTTTTCAACCTGGATCTTATTTGCCCATGTTTTTTGTGTCTAATGGGGAGAACATGTTTTGAAATTGGTCCAGTATTGAGGGAGAACGCTGTAACCGGCAGCCGCATTACAAGCTGCAAGGACGAGTGTGCACTGGCTGCAATATGGTGCTATTGGGGCAAGCTGACACCTTCATTTACGTCCACTAAAAGTGCTTGCTTTTGCCACTGACAGGCTCAGATTGTTATTACAAGTGTCTGACAACATTATGGAAAGGATCCTACAGAGAAATAAAATGTTTTTCTTTACCTTTCGCTTGATCCGGTCTTTTTGTTATTGTGTCCAAGTTCCGCTCAAGCAGAAGTTTTGTTGTGAAATCTGAATATCCGTATGCTCAAATAAATGTGCGGCCATCGAATTCAAAGACCTCAACCACATTGTCAAAATCATCTGAATATTCAGCCATGACATCTTTTAGATAACACTAAGCTACACTCTCTGTACTCCAACACAACAAACTCTGCCCGACTGGCACTCCCGTTTCCACCATGGATGTATTCTACTATTCCACAACATTAATCCACAACATTGAGCACGTGTTTAGTGCGACGGAAAAAGTGACGCAGAGGGGTCTGACAAAGTGTCGGTATGTGACAGAGCTGGGATGAGAACGTGTTGAATAATCATGTTACATGATTGTAGTCTACCTGTTCTTACTCACACAGGCTCTACCCTCTGCCGGACAGGCCGCTAAGGTCTTGGTTTCTTAATGTGGTATTCTGGAGGGATTTTTGATCATTTTTATCAATTCTCGAGAAGTAAAAAAATTGTTAAATTTAGCATCAAATCTGTGTGACAAATGATATCAACCCAAAAAATTGCTGCAACAACTAATGAGACATAGTAGAGCATGGGAATAGACATCTTATACTTCTATCATAATCTTCTAAACCCATATAAACTTTTAGAATGATTTAATAATTTACTTAATTACTTCATGTTTAGTACAGGATTATGACTAGAACAACTTGACACAGTACTGAGCTGCATCTATCAATTAATCTTTAGGTTCCGAGCTTTCACAGGATGTACATCACTTCTATGTGACATCTACTGTTGACCAGCTATAATAAATGTTATTCAAAGTTAACATACAATATAAAGAAAGAATGTATTTTGAATGATAAAGAAATTATTATTATTATTATATATATATTATTATAACATATAGTTAAATTTGACCCTTCGCTGAGTCCCGCCCCTTGATCGCAGACGGGCCAATCATAGCGTAGCATCGGCCAGCTTTGACCAGGCCTCTGCTCCAGAGACTCTCATGCAATCGTTTCAGATTTTCTTCATTTTCAGGCTGGTTTTGTGGATTTTTATCTAATCTTGGTTAACATGTTGTGCTTCGGGCACGTATAGAGGGAAAGAATGGCACAAGATTTATATTGTGCGAGTGGCAATGAATATCTGCACTTGTGAAAAGATATAATTTGCTCGTGAGCAGGTTTTATCGCGCTCGTGACATATGACATAAATCTGACGCCATGAGTATGTCCTTCACTTCACACATTTACCCCAATAGGGCCGTCTATGTGTTGGTTTGAACTGATCTAGTTACATATAAGGGGCTGCATGAAGTGAATAGTCAAATAACCTACTTTTATGAGTAGATAACAGTCTTTGGTACAAATAAATTACATTTTTTGGTGATCTGTCACCTTAAATAATGACAGACATATATTTGCATGCCTTTTGGATTTTTGATTTCCTATCAAATTTCCCCAATAATTCATGTGTTTAAGTGTATACATTTCAAAGATGGACAAAGGTATTGATGAAATATTTGCTTTCTTGTATGCAATGCCTGTCTGTGAACATCTAGTCCAAATTTGGTGACATTAGGATAATTATTTCCAGAGATACATGTGATAAGGCAGACGCTGTCTATTTCGGAGAAATCACTATTTTCGGTTTTGTGGAGAATCCAAACTTTAACTAAGTGAACTAATTTTTGCGAAAGAATATTTTATTTACAACCAGCCATTTCAAAAAAGACATATGAAAGTTATGAAAAAATCATGGTTGTGCTTTGTTCTACCTAACTTTAAGGGGCCTTAGTTCCTCTACTAAAGTGAGAACAACCAGTTCCTGCATCAGTGGTTTGAATTCACAAAGAGACACAATTCTCCAGTTTTAACATGTTCAGTCGGCGCTACATTATTTCATCTCTTATAAAAGTTGAATAGAATAGAAAGAATATCATTTTCATGTTTTTACCTGCTTCAACTTTTGAACTTCTCTGACAAAATCCATCCTACCACACAATTAAAACATAAAAAAAGTAATTTGAGTTCTGTTGACAAAGTAACTTCTTAGCCCTGACACTGCTAGAACGCAACCTACAGTAGTGTGCTACTGCAGTTTACTGCCTATGTGACAATACAGAGAATACAATAGACGTAAAACTACATGTTAATCTTTAGGGAGACTTTTTAACCACAAATCATCTGTTGCCGTTTAAACCCCGACAGTGGAGAAACCGGAGATTAGGATTACACACACACACACACACACACACACACACACACACTCTCATATTGTCGACCATACATCTGGCAAGAAGGGAATACCCGACCAGCCCAAATCCCTGGCGTGCTTGATGACGTGTGATGTAATCGAGGTAACGACGTGGCGTGGGAAGCGGGAGGAGGAGGGCTTTTATGTGACTGGAGAAAAGCGGGAGGGAGCAGCAGGAGAGGAGACGAAGGAGAAGAACAAGAAGACCTTGACCCCCTTAGGGGTCGGTGAGGAGGTTAAGCAAACAGGTCGACGGCT
Organism: Sebastes umbrosus; assembly: GCF_015220745.1. NCBI lineage: Eukaryota > Metazoa > Chordata > Actinopteri > Perciformes > Sebastidae > Sebastes > Sebastes umbrosus. The sequence goes on along the minus strand of NC_051278.1, from coordinate 30,002,380 downwards.
TTGACAATAATCCCGGCTGGTCTGTCGTTCCTCGGGCCCCGTCGTCCCTCGGGTGTTAGCGTGCAGCCCGGCCGCTATTCAGCCACTCTCATCAAAGACCACTGTTGTTCTAAGGAAGCTGTGGGAGGGAGTTAGGACAACCCCCCACCCCCTCACCATGTCATACCGTCGCAAAGGAGGCTAAATAACGCTCCAAAGTTATGCTAAATTTTGGTGAGGAAAAAATGGTCTGGCCATTTCCAAAGGGGTCCCCTGACCTCTGACCTCCAGATAGCTGAATGAAAATGGGTTCTATGGGTACCGACGAGTTTCCCCTGTACAGACTTGCTGATAAGAAATGTATAATTAATTTGCGATTAATCGCGATTCATTTTATTTTTAACTCTGTCCCGGCTTCTGGTCTTTGTACGTGGAGAACTGAGTTTATTTGATTGTCGATTTGACAAAAGCAAAGATTTTTCTGTTCTTTATTCCTGGAATAAAGTTTATTTAAAGCAACGAATCCTTAAAGTATATGTCTGGCGGTATTCTATGTTTTTCTTCTTGTCAACAAATCCCATAAAAAATCCAAATCTAAACTAACAGGAAGAAATAGAGCATTTGTTGGGGACTATTTTGTAGCAGCAGTTTAATCCAGATTTGGTGCTCTAGTGAGTATTAGTGGCAGCAGGACGATGTATGTAGGATTGAGTCAAAATAAACTACAGTGTGTTCTCACACATGGTAATTTCATGATGTGTTTTTAATAGTTTTTGGACAACAATGGAGCTCTATGGCACAGAGAAAGAAGATATATCAGGCTTTGATACGCACACAGTACTTGTTAGTAGATACATTCACTGTTGGTTTGGGTCGTCCTTCTGATTAGAAAACATTTGTGTCACTTTTAAAGGTGCAATGTGTAAGATTTAGCCAAATGCTCCAAAGAAATAGGGGGGAGCATTTCACCTCTACTACTGCGTCCATACAATCTAAATTTACAGTCATCAGTTATTAAAAAAAAAGCCAACTACTAACTGACAAGGATACGCAAAATTCAACCAAACAGCTGAAACTCTGAGAGATAGTCAAAATAACACTATTATCTTATAATCTTCACATGTGGCGTCGGCCTGTAGTTTACGTTACTGTGCCACTAACCGGGGCTGTGCCATCCAAGTAGATTTTGATAGTTGGTTTATTAAATTAAAGGTCCCATGTCATGCTCATTTTCAGGTTCATACTTGTATTTTATGTTTCTACTAGAACATGTTTACATGCTGTAATGTTAAAAATTAACTTTTTTTTTTCTCATACTGTCTGCCTGAATATGTCTGTATTTATCCTCTGTTTGAAACGCTCCGTTTTAGCGCATTTCAACGGAAGTGCATTGCTAGGCAACAGCTTGGATCCATGTTTACTTCCTGTCAGCTGATGTTAGTCACATACATTGCAACAATAAATAAACTGGGACACATTTAAAATATTTACGTTTAAAACTGTGAAATGGTCTCTATGTTGTAGATTTGTGACATCACAAAATTACAGAAATCCAGACAGGTTGTTTCCAATGCACAGTTTCTGAATACGGGCTGGTTGTATTTCTCCATGGATTGAGTATTTCGATACTTTCACAGTATTTATATAGCACTTAAACCTGCTTCATAATAAAAAAATACATGAACATCTCACTTTTCATAATATGGGACCTTAAAATCATAACTGGCAGAAACGAGAAAACAACCCGTACCTTCGTCTCGTCCTCCCCGTGGCCAGGAGACCACCCCGCCGGGAGGACAGCGCATCGGCACTAGGCAGCTCCAGGAGACGGACCCTCAAAATTCAGCCAGTGCAAACCCCAGCGCCAGGAGTTGCAGCGGGTTGGTGGAGCGCTGGGTCTAACCTGTGTAACGACAGCAATCCACAGAACGTTGGTCCGGCAGGGGAGTCGATGCAGTCCCCCGGGCCAGACCCCCCGGTGCTGGGGTTTGCACTGGCTGAATTTGAGCTAACTGCTACTGTAACTGCTAACTCGGGGTACGTCTCCTGGAGCTGCCACTTTGGATTCAATCCAATGAACAAAATATCAAAATGTACACGGACCATGGATGTATTACTGACAAGCCCTCGGGGCAGCTCTACTTCTTCGTCGTCTCATGTTGGACTGAGGGCAGATCGGACGCTACAGTGACTCCCTATCATCTCTCGAGGTACAAGCGGTATTAGAAGACAGGACGGGTCGGGGCTAGCATGCTCATTTCAGTAGATATCTCTGCAACACAATACATAGATGTCTTTGACATAACGTCTACAATGTAACCTCTTCACATTCTGGTGATCATGTTTTTTTATGTTTTAAACTAAAATTCTGGCCAGATCTTACACATTGCACCTTTAAAGGCAATAAACCATGTTGAGAGAGACGGAATGATTAATCCCTTGTTTATAACACCCAGTTAGTCACCATATTAACAACTCAATAATATGATATGGTATCAGTGAACTCTTCAGGCCTTTAGTTTGGTTTATCTTTCATGTCTCTACTCGAGGCCCAGGTCCTACCCTCATGGATTCTTTCTCCTGTATGTTGAAGTTTTTCTTCTTCTTCTCTGAACTGAAAACAAGGAGTGCCAACACTGCCGTACCAAAGGTTAAAGCAGGATTGTAAAGTGAGTGAAATGTGAGATGGAAGTTTTTTTAAAGGCGTATCGTCGTTACGCTACGCCGACCGGACTAACTTTGCTAATGGTCTATCTGGCCTCTCGCCAACACCTTCACTCATCAGCCGTTTCCCACATTTCTTTTAGTTTAGTCACTCTGCGTTACGAGGCGTTTAGCTTGACCTCTGTTGCTTGTTTTTCTACTGCTCTCTTTGTCGGTCTTTCTCTCAATTTGACTTTCTTTACCCGCCTTTTATTTGTTTTGTTCCTTAGCATTACATTGCATTAAGGTTGACCTTTACCTCCTGTTTTCTCCCCTCTGTCAGCTTTCTTTCCTTTCCCTTTCTCCGTCCATCTCCTCTTTTCCCTTCCTTTGCTTAATTGGTGTTTGTTCGTCTGTCTTACTAGAGGAGGAGGAGGTTAACTCTTCCTGGATTAGAGACCCCTGTGGTTCAGTGAAGACATGAAAGACTGAGGAGGAGATACAGTGATAGCAGAGAGACGTGACTTTTGTCCTTTAGCCTTTGACAGACTCATTAGGAAGCACAGATCCATTTACTGATATTGCTGAGAATGCACAAATTAGTAAGAAGTCACAGATGTCCATTTTGGAGAGAAAAGTCATGACCTAAAGTTCTTCAACGCTCCTACAGAGAATCACTATGACCTACAGACATCGAATAAAGACAGCAGAAGAGGATATATGTATTTCACTCAAACAGTATTATAACATTAAGTCGTTTACTTTGTGTCACTTTGCAATCTGTGTTCAAGGGATTTTTTGGAGATTAACCTGTTGGTTCAAAGGTTCTAGGAGTTAATCCAACCTGTGAGCTGAAAGCCTCGTCGTCCAGTGATTATGATCTCTCTATCAGGGGTTTGTCGTGGGCGGGGCTGCGGTCATGCCTGGTCAAACCTCTATACTGGCCTTCCTCCTGCTCTTGTCAGTGGGATCACTGGGACACCATCTACAGTACCACAATAACTTGATATTGGAGCTCTCTCGGTCTGTGTCTCTCTGTGTGTCTCTCTCTCTCTCTCTCTCTCTCTCTGTCTCTCTCTCTGTCTCTGTGTGTGTGTGTGTGTGTGTGTGTGTGTGCGTGTGTGTGATTGCCTGCAGGTGTGCCGGAGTCGGGGCAGAGCCATCAGCTGCATCCCATCACCGTAATCAAGCCTCCTCATATACCCTGCTCTGCCAGATCCACACTGCCAGATCGTAAACTCAGCTACCAGTTAGTGTTTGCTACGTTCTAGCCGCGGATGTATTGAAAGAACGGGATACAGCGTTGGAGGCGCGGGCCCCGTTCATTCCTATGAGAGTTGCTCAGTGGCACATGAAGACAAAATGGCTCGTCTTCCACCTGGAAAAGTACCCAGATCTTGGGCACATGGAACATGTGCTGTAGCGTCCACTCAGTCACATTACTCGGTCACGGTTGTCCCAACGTTACGCCGTCGTCACGGCTTGCGCTCCAGCCTCGGTCTGGGTCTCATTAACATGAACGGAGGAAGGGAAATAACTCTGGATTCTGTAATCTCTGGATTAGTGCGTTTTACAACTTTAAAACCTAATGATTTAAATAAGGACTATTAGAGTGTTCGTACTGGGGACTTTATTTACCTCAAAAAAAAATATCCGCTGAGTTACAGACGTCTCTTTCCCAATGTAAGTCTATGGGGAAAAGTGTTTTTGGGCCCAATGGCATCATGTAACGGACACGGAAGTTGCAGTACCGCCGTTTGGCCACTACGAACATTGGGATCAATGACCGGCGCACTTCCTGGGAGCTTGGTTCTAGCCCCTTGTTACTAGTTTTGCTACTTTGCTAGTTCTTGTCGTTTGTTCCCCGTGACTCATCCTGCTCTACATTTCCCTCACAGTCCTGCCATTCCTGACTCCGGACCTTGCTTCCTCCACACCGCTGCTCCGCTCCAGATCCCAAGCTCACTCAGTTCCCCTGGATAATTCGGGACCAGCTCCCACAGACTCTCTGCTCAAACCTCAGCTCTCTGCCAATAGCCCCCATTATTCTTCGCCATCTTCAATAAATACCTTTAACCTGTACCTGACTCTTGACTGCGTCTGCATCTGGGTCCACTAGTTCAGTAGCCCCCTTAACAGTTATTGGCAGAAAACCTACCCACATTTAAGATTCATTCTGAAACTAGAATGGCACTCGGAGAGCACAGACCTCCGCCAAGCTGCCCGAGTACGATTGCCCCCCCCTCTCCGTTCAGCTTGCGCCATCATCCATGTGTATTTCTGTTTATGTTGAGATCAGCTGTACGTAGCAGAGCATCGTAAAACACTTCATTCAAACTGGACAGAAACACAATAAAACTCACCTAAACCGTCGTCGTGCCGACTCTCTCTGTGTCTCTCTGAAGGAAGGAAAGAGGCGGGGTCATGCATCATTAACACGTCATCAGTTACACTGCGCATGTGTTATACCCAGAGGTCTCAATGTTCTGGCTGATCGGAATCCTTAAAAAAATCCCTGAAGCCTTATCATGATCCGGATCGCCACCGAAATGTAATGGGTGGTGTATTGTGCCACACCCCACCCCTCCAAAAAATGTAATTCAAATCCATTGCGGACTTTTGGAGTAATCCTGTAAACAGACAAACAAACCAACAAAAAAACCAAAAAAACAACGCTGGTGAAAACATAACCACCTTCCTAGGCCTTCAGCCTTGGAAACATCAACTGTTACGTGTGCGTGTTCTCATAAGTTGCAAATACAACCATTAAATGTACAGTAAAAGTTTGTGTTCAGGTTTTGATTATGGCAACATAAGAACAACTTTAGCTGAAAATTAAGATGTGATATATTGAAAATGCACACTGTTGTCTGTTGTCTGAGTGAACGGAAAATGGAAAAGAAGATACCTCCCAGGAGCCTTGCAAGTCATGCTACTTTTACTGTAAAGCTTGTTGTACTGCTTGTTGTAGCACCGCTACTGTAGATGCAAGTATTGCTGTGCCGGAAATGAGCCACCCGTTATCTGCCAACATAAAGTCCACTGCCAGAAATTAGGGAGTAGCCTACTATTTGATTCAGATTTTAGCTGCAATCCACAAATCAAAAACATTTTCCAGTCCTGCTTCCTGCAAATAAGAACCAGCTCCAAAATTATACCAATGCTCTCACACATGGAATACTGAAAAAGTTATTCCTGCTTTCATCTTCTCAAGCCTTGACTACTGTTATTCCCTTCTTTCCTTTCCTTTCTGGCATCAACCAAAAATCACTCTCTCATCTCCAACTAGTTCAGAACGCAGTAGCTAGGCTTCGACATCGCATCACCCCAGTCTTGGCTTCTCTCCATTGGCTCCCTCCATCACGTCTGGGTCTGGCCCTAAGCTACATAGCAGATATGTTGACCAAATATGAGCCAGCTCGCAGCCACAGATCGTCAGGTGGGGCCCTTCTGGCTGTTCCAAAGTTGAGGCTTAAATCTAAAAGTGACTTTGTTACTTTGCTGTGCTTTTGCCGTCAGGGCCGCTCGGCTTTAGATCGACCTGCCCGAGGAGATAAGGCTTGCAGAATCAGTAATCTCATTTAAATCACTTCTTCAAATCCATTTTTATAGACTTGATTTGTTATTGTCATTTTATTGTTTTTATTGATTCTATTGTTATTTCTTTTTATTTGTATTTATGTAATTGATGGTTTTTTTGTATCTATTGTACTTTTTATCTGTGTTCAAATTTGACCTTAGTTTTGTCTTGCTTTTGTTTGGCTTTCTGTTATATTGCCTTGTATCCTGCTTTTGCATTGCTTGCAATACATTCTATATGAATAAATGTATGATTACATGTCAGTATAACTCTTATTTTTTTAGTTGCCACCCACAGGTAAACACAGTTGATCTGTGAAAATGAACAGTAGAAATTGATTCTGCAAGTAAAAAACATAAAACATTTGGAGCACGATGCAATCTGGAAATATCACTTTTTAATGAATGAATAAGAATAACTCTGTTGAAAGCTTTTAAGTTGAGTCTTAAAATAAAGAAATTCTTACAGTTAACTGGATGGAGCCTTTAATAATGAGGGAATATACAATAAATAAGACCTACACACACACACACACACACACACACACACACACACACACAGCTGATGTCAGCGGGTCTGTAGGTGGTTTGGCCTCCATCCTGCTTCCACTCGTCTTCCTCATTTCCATAAAAGTGACTTCACCTCTGGCTGTGCGTTGATGGTCTGTTAAGAAGAGATGAATTTCTGCCGCAGTGTTTCCAAACGTCGGCTGACAACACACACATGATGCTCCTCTTCCAGGAAAAACTGCAGAGGAGCGCTCAACGCTTTCCAAACAGAACCAGACCGAGAGAAGCCATTAAAGGCCCGATGTGTCGAGTGTCCCCGATGTTCCAGATGTTTTCTCTTGATTTAACTTGAAGTTTTAGACCGGATAATGCCTTTTTTAAAACTTATTTTAGTCCCTAAAATGTGGATTTGTACGTACGGTTGCTTGTCATATCTCAAGGTCACATCACTTGACATGTACTTGTAAATACAAACTTGAACCTGGAAGGACTGGTTTTAACTTCCTCCTTAAAAAAAATGATAATAAAACAATAAAAAGTTCCCTCGCTGTGATTCTGTTTAGTAATACTGTATTGTATTACTGTATTGTACTTGTTCGATTTAATGTTAAAAAAAACCATTATCAATTATATTTGACTTTTGATGTTGATTTTTGTTATATTATATTTTCAACCCTCCTGTTATCCTTGGATTCAATGTGACATTCATTCAATGTTTATTGTCTCTAAATACATGCTTGACATGTTTGTTTTGTTTTTTGCTGCATGTTCAATGACTTCTCCTAATTTAATGGGGACAACTGGGTAAACATAAAATGAACATAATATATTTTCAATGTCCTGTATGCATTTTGTACGCCTCGGTGTTCCTTGGAGTCAATGTGACCCCAGGCTCTTTTAGCTGTATAAAATATAAGAAATATAAACATTTCACACACATTTATTTAAGTTGTTATGGCTGGTCACTATCGCATACAATTTCATAATCTTTAGGGCCCTAACCTGTCATGAGTAGTGGTGCGGGAACCCCTGATAGATCACACAACATGTGCAGGGGAAATATGATTCCTACAAGTACTTGGATAGTTCACACAACATAGGAGAGGAGAAAACATATACAAGTTTATACTGGAGCCTTCTAAACCATTTCTCTTGGTGGTTCTCTCTTTATGATATGTCTCAATTGAAGATGACCTCAAAATAATGTTTTTCTGTCAATGAGGGTTAGTCACAGCTCTTTTCCAGTGAGAGTGCATTAGAGGAGAATGTGTCTGAGACGGAGGATGATGTTGAGGAGGACCCTGATTATGAGGCATCCTCCTCTGATGAGATTGAGATCGTTGGGGCCATGTTGGACCTCAACCACCATCGGATTCTGTTCTCTCCAGTGGACACGTTCCAGTACTTTCCAAAAATGGAATGTTATTACGATCCCTCTCCCCACTTGATCTGTGTGGGGACAGTTGGAAAGACATGGATGTGACCCACTTGCAAGAAAGCCTACATTGGGTTGTTCATTTTGGACAACAGTGTCTAAGTCAAAAGGCGAAAAAACATCAACCCTATGGAATGCTGACACTGGAAGGGCAATGTTAACAGCCACCATACAGCAAGCAATACAGGACGTTATGTTTTATCTAAAGGGCTATTTAGGTAGTCAACAAAGAGACATAAAGAACCTGATATCTAAAGTTAGATAACAATTGTTATTACAATCATTTTCTGGAGGTTTAAATCGCTGGGATCAAATAGGATAAAAGGTGCGAGTAAATTTGAGGACAACAGGAGGGTTAAATTAAATTAATACTCTTTCTGTGTTGTACAAGAAGAACAAAGACATACTCATTTCCGGCTGCAAAGGTAGGAAATACAACTTGAGAAACAAGTTCAAATCTTTTTTTTATGGAGCAGAAGACAAAACACTTTTTTCATCCATATGGTTAAAATACTTTTTTATGAATTCTGTAAATACTTTATATATACAGTATATACCTGCAGTAATTTTGCAGGATAATACTGTCATTTGTTTAATCTTTTAGGAGTATTTATAAAAATCCCTGTCATGCAGTACAAGGAACTTCTGTACATCAGCCACTAATCCGCTTACAGCTGTGTGATGAGTTTGTGAGGCTGTAAATTGGTATGTAATGTAATATATGAAATTGAAAATGATGTGATAAGATGAGAGCATGAACATACAGATTCTACAAGCTTAAATTGTATTTGTTACCTCTGCCAAGGCCGAAGGCCTAGGAAGGAGGTTATGTTTTCACCGGCGTTGGTTTGTTTGTTGGTTTGTTTGTTTGTTTGTCTGTTAGGAGGATTTCTCCAAAAGTACGTGATGGATTTGAATGAAATGTTTTGGAGGGGTGGAGTGTGGCACAATGAACAATCCATTCGATATTGGTGGCGATCCGGATCATGATCCGGATTCAGGATTATTTTTAAGAATTCCGATCTGCCTGAGCATTAAAACCACAAGGTATAACACATGCACAGTGTAACTGATGACGCGTTGATGACGCGTTGATGGCGCGTGACCCCGCCTCCTTCCTCCTTCTGAGAGCAGAGAGATACGTGTCTGGATGTGTGTGCGGAAGCTGCTGGTCGTCTGCGGTGAGAAAAAACAAAGCTGTAGCTGACCAGATGACAGACAACGTAGTGTAACGTTATACAGATATAACAAGGCTGTTGAATGAGAGAGGCATCCGCCGATACGTTACACGGAAACACACCGTGTTATTAATAAGCCGACCACCTCACGGTACCGCCAGCTGTGAGCCGTGATCTGTTTTTAAAGTCACGCGTTGGCGGAGGTCTGCGCTCTCCGAGTGCCATTTCTTATATTTTCAGGGATGTAACAGGCTAATATTAACAACAACACCACATTGGAAGTTTCACGCAAATAACATTACACAGACTTCATTTCCCAGCTTCATATCAACACGGGCAAGCCCACAAGACAGAGACGTTTTAACAGATAAGAAGATTAATTGTGAGTCACTTGCATTATAATGAATTAAAACAACCAAAGAGTTTATTTTTCTATTATTAAAATGTTAATCAAGTAGAGTTCCAGTCCATTTCGTAGCTAACACTCCACAGAGACGTTGGAAGGAGATATCCGTTTATAAAACGTTACGTTTCTACATAAAAACCTGTGGAGCTAACATTAGCAGAGTACGTTAGCACATCATTAACTAGCGTTAGCACTATGCTACGCTAGCTACTGAAGGTATACTGAACACTGTTGTTCCTTAATTTAATTGTCTTCTGTTTCTCTTCTGGTGGTTCCCTTTTACACTGTGATCTGTAGCTTTAGCTTCTATCTTGATCTTTTTATCTGTTTTCGCTGCTGAATCAGTTTGACATCCTGATATATTCCCCAAACACATATTGTAGATTCTTCTGTCTGCTTCTCTCTGAAATCGCTTTTTCATTTTTCCAAAAATTAGCTTGATATTTATGCTGGGGGTTATGGGCAGTGTGGGCTCTATGGCAGCTCTGGCAGCTTGACGCAGTAGCAGCGGTAGCAGCGGGGGGCGGGGGGGGGGGCTTAGCGAAGGGTCAATTGTCTTACCTACTGTAAGTGTGCAAATCAAGAGAGGAACTATTCCTAAATTGGCTATGGAAACAAGAATTCAAACTGAAGCAGTTGTTGCATCACTTGAGGAGTGAGGAGTCAGCAGTCAATGACGGTATAAAACAGTCAACAAAATCTGTTTTCAAAAAGTGTCAATCACCTCAACCTCGGCTCAAGATTAGCCGTGGACAGACAGACACACACACACACACACACACGTACACACATGACCAAGCACATAATCTGGCGGATAATAGGGGGTGATAATAATAGGGGGTGAGGTTGCTTATTTAAACACAGGAGAAACTGTAAATTTTACAGTATACTGCTATATTGTGATTTTATTTTTTTAATTTGTGCAAAAACATTGTGGTCATCAAATTGCAAAATTTAGTATAATTCAAAGTATTATTCAAGTGGTTTATAATTATTACTAACACAACTGAAGGGTTTTTACTGTGAAGCAGCTGCAGGCTGGAGATGTTGACGTGTTATGTTGTTTTAAATTAAATTAAAGATCTTTATTTTCTAATAACAGAGGTGAGACCTGAAACTGTCTTTCTCTGTTATCATGTTGTACTTCTTTCTACCTTCTGTTCTTTGCTGCTGTATTGTCCCACTTTCACTTTAAGATCAATCAGGTTAATCTCTTTCCTCTCCTCTCTTTTCATTGTGTCTTTGAAACCAGCAGAGAACATTGTGTTCTCTGGTTGGTTTGCTGTTCTCAGTTGTCTCTTTAGTTTCCATCTGATTGAAAACACATCAGAGAGGCTTTAAGCTGTTAACCCTATGGACCTACATGTACCGTACACACGTAGTTGACATACGAACCGCCATGCTTCGCTCAGCAGTAATCCAGACGAGAGCGGCTCTTGCCGCTCGACCAGCTGCTGTCCAGGGAAAACTCTGATGGTTATTCTAATGATGGAAATAAAAGATTCAATTTGTGTCTAAATCTTTTTGGAAAAAACCCAAAACATTTACACAATAAATATACATAGGCTGCCGTAGCTGAATACCTTCCCTGTATTGCTGGAAATACAGGGGTTTGTTTTCACTGAGTCTTTTTCTGGGTCTCAGTGTACGATAACGCCTGACCTCCTGGGTGCAAATCCCACAGAGACACACATCTGGATCACACACAGTACGCTCTGTACACACAAAGAGGCCACACAGTACATGCGCTTACGGCCAAGTCTGTTCTCTGTTGGTTGGGGTAGATTCCTTCGGGGCTGAGGGGTTCAGCCGAGGTTCAGATCCCATGGCAGCAGGGTCGGCTCTGCCTTTTTTTGGGTTCCCAGAGAGCATGTGATGACTCCCTAAAATCTAGTAGTGTGCACGGCAGCGGTTAATTACATTTTATGGCAAAGTCTTTCAAAATATGAACCTGGTAAAAACTTTTTGCTGTAATTTGCTGCAGGATGATTCTTACGGAGAGCGCAAGCAAAAGGTTAATTATGATAGGGGCACATAGTAACATTTTAAAGATATGCTATTTGTTAGAACACTTGTAAATCCCCTTTTTAATCCTAAAAGTTGTTGTGTTTCCCCCAATTCCCAAATTTGCTATAGCACCAAGTGTGCACCAAGTCCAATGTAAGACTTTCTGAGACCTTAAATATCACATAAAATTAGCGATAAAGTATTAAAGTATGTTGGAAAACCAGTAGTGGTGATATGGACTAGAATTATTTATTATTAAATCATATTTTTCAGTACTTCCCAACAGTATATATAAATCACGCCTAATGATATAACATGTTAAATTAAAACCTGGACCTGGATACGTGTCAGTGAATGGATGCATGAAACAGAGATTCATGTTAAATAGATTAGAGCTTTTATTTTGGTAAACGATGGAGGAGGATCTGCGGTGATGTGGACTTCGACGTTATTTAGGAAAGGCGAAGGCAGACATCAGCATCTGTCTCTGTCATTCACTATTCCAGCTGTTCACACATCAACAGTCACAGTCGGAGGCTCTGATGCCTGGCTCATGGGCACTTCCTACAGATTACCTACAGATGAATCATTATGTTGAATACATATTTTATCATCTCAATGCCAATTATTATTCCTTAACATTGTTTTCAACACATTTTTGTTGTCTTAAACGTGTGTATTTTGATCAGTGCTGTACCTAAGGATTATTGTCATTATAAATTATTCTGTTGATTGTTTTTGATTAATTGATTAAATCTAAAGCGGTGGGAGACCCCCGTTGACGTTTTCAAATTAATTGATTTTTCCAATGAACAAAACTCAAAGATATTGAGTTTACAGGCATGTTAAGGTCTATTCATCCACGTTAGTTTAAAAGTTGAGTTACAACATTTAATTATCGTCATCAGCTTTGTTATTATGGAGTCATAGAAGTGCCATAATAAGGAATAAATCTGATAACGAATAAGAAAATAAATGTGGAAGTATGAAGAGGAATAGATAAAAGAATGAATAAGTAATTAAAAAATATGGAAATATAAAGATGAATAAATAAAAGAATAAATAAGTGAGCAAAAACAATTTGGAAATATAAAGAGGAATAAATAAAAGAATAAATAAGTAAGTAAAAAATGTGGAAATATAAAGATGAATAAATAAAAGAATAAATAAGTAAGTGCAAAAAAATGTGGAAATATAAAAGTAAAAAAATAACAAAACATAAAATAATAATTATAAGCATTTTCATTTATTTTCACATTTATTTGTTTATTTATTTCTGTATAAATATATATATATGTATATACACACACAGTATATACATATAGAGGAAGAAGCAAACCTCTACATGAAGACCATGGAGTGTGTCCACTGATGGAGGATGGACAAATGAGTGGACAATCATAACCCTTAAAAAAACAATATAAAAACAAACAGCTTTATGGGTTAGCTGTGAACTTTATGACATACATGTTAATTAACATATTTATCAACTATTTACAAATATTTGTTTGTACCTTCATTAACATGTATAATAAATGTTAACAAGAGACATCTGTTAACAGTTACTTAATGCTTATTATTGTATTACAAGTGGGTGGGCCCAGGCCCATTAGGCCCAACCACGATGCTGCGCCTGGCATATTACTGTATTAACTGTTAAAAACACATTTTCAAACATGAAATAATAAATTAATACCTTAATTAACATGAACACCATTAGTAAATGCTTACTAGACACTTTAGTTATTTTTAATTAAGGCTTATTAATGCATCAACTAATGTTAATTAATGTACTCTCATTGTCAAGTGTTACTTTATTTTCTTGTTCTTTAAGAGATTTATTCTTTATTATGGCACTCCTATGACTCCATATATTATTACTTGTTCTCTTTCTCAGATCGGAACTATTATGTTATAAAAGACTTTATTATTGTGGTGATGAGTCTGTCAAAACCACTTTCAAAATGTTTTGTTGTGAGAAGACAAATGTCCTTTGATATCATTAAATATTAATTTCATGATGATGATGACAGAACAGTTCTGTATCATAAGACTTTTATTGGTAATGTTGGTGTGGTGTTTGGTGTCCTTGGCAGGATGGAGGCATTATTTTACAGTCTCTGCTCCTGTAGCGTACAGCACACAGCATTAACATCACCATCTGTCCCGGAGGGATTTACTGCGGTCTACTGATCAGGATTTTCCAATCTGTTTTCAATAAACATATTCAAACATTTTCAAACAACGCACAGCAAGCTCTCGGTTTATAATGCGTCCAGTGAAATGCAACCTAATGCGTCTGTGGCCCGAACAGACCGTTGAATGTCGGTGCAGTTTCTCGGGTGTAATTGCGGTCACGTTTCCAGAACGATCGTCTTCGGTTTCAAAGTGCTGCAGGAAGCAAAAGCAGCAACTAATCAGCTGTAATACAGGAAAGAGCCGTGCTGCAGATTAAAGGCTGTTCCTAGTCTATACGGCCAACATGTTTACATGTGTTTATACATGTCATCACATGTCAATGAAAACCTCTAACTCCAGATCAGGTTTTAGAGCTGTCCGTCTAAGCCTGGAAATATGCAGTATTTTTAAAAACTCACCAGATGAATGTTGATATATACATGGTTGCTGGGATAAATTAAAGCTGAAGTAGGCGGGATTGGAGCATATATGATTAAAAAAAGTTAATTTTATAAAACGGTCACTATATCGTGACAGTAGTACACGAAACAGGTAACCTGGAAAAAATCATGTTCCTCTGGTGTCCTCCGGTGCTCCTAACGGCATCTACAAGATTTCACAGACCGGAGGAAAACAAGCAGCCAGAGCTGATCTGAGGTCTGCTGTCCATCTGCTGTCTATGAGAGCCGGCTGTCAATCACTCGCGAACTCCGACCAAACGGTCAAACTAGGCAGCGCTGATCAAATATGAATCTCTCGCCTCAAATGCTTTCAGAATCATCTTGTAGTGCACGGTTTAGCTGTAAAATGAGAAAGTTTGTGCCACCATTGTAAAATCTGTTGAAGGAATGTCAAGTTCTGGTCACATGACGGGAGCACAGCCAATAGGAACGCTCTCTCAATGAAATGACCTGTGATTGGTCAAAGTCTCCCTTCACGGGCTAGATGTTCTAAAGTCTGAAAACAGAGCCATGAGGAGGAGCAGAAGTCTAGTTTTCTCTCAGAACACTTGAATTACAATATGCTGAAAGGTTATTATGGAACTTTTGCCCAATAATGCCAAAAATAAACTGCCTACTTCCACTTTAAGGGAGTTTTTTCTTATTTTAAAATGTAATTTTGGAGATACAAGAGTTTAAACACCGGCTTCAAATTCATGAAAAAAAAATTATGGCAGATTTTAAAGAAAAATAATTTCAACAGGGAATTCTTAAGCGATTTGTATTGAATTTCTGTTGATATAATTTGAGTTTCTGTGAGTTTCCACTCTTTTCTCTCACTGTTAAGTCATGTTAGCTACTGAGATGGATAGCAGATAGGCCTGGTTACACCAGAAAGTAGTTTAATTAATCCGTGCGTCTTTGCTAGTTGGTGAAGTGCTGTACCTGGCGAGCTAACCGTTAACTCCAGTCACATTAGCGCCTTGATATTCTCTCTATTTCCTCACTACAGTTCAGTTTACTCCCACCCTCTCTGGTATTTTGTTTACCTTTGTTCACAATTTCATTCAATAAAAAGTTATTAAATATTTTATTTCTGTTGTTCTGTTTTCTCACATAAAATGTAAATATGACCATACGCTTCCTTGAGTGGACATCATGGAACGAAGAAAAGTATAACGTCTAATAGTTTGTCTACACAGGAGGAGTTTCAGCCATGTCATCTGTCTTATATCCGACGGAACGAATACGCTGATATTTTAATTAATATGGTAAATGGACTTGCATTTTATATGGCACCTTTCTAGTCTTCCGACCACTCAAGTGCTTTACACTAAATGTCAGCATTCACACACACATTCATACACCACACCATGCAAGGTGCCAACCTGCCCATCAGAATCTAATCTAAATATACACATTCACACACCGACGGCACAGCCTTCAGGAGCAATTTGGGGTTCAGTATCTTGCCCATAGACACTTCGACATACGGAGGAGCTGGGAATCGAACCGCCAGCCCTCCAATTGGTGGACGACCCGCTCTATTTCTGAGCCACAGCTTCCCATATATATAAAACACCGTCTACACCAGGGGTGCACACACTTTTTCAGCATGCAAGCTACTTATAAAATGACCAAGTCAAAATGATCTACCTACTATAAAAATACAAAACATATATTTATTTATAAATATATTGAGTATTCTTTATATGTACAATATATGTTGGTGTACCTTGCATAACTGCATGAACCCATATTGTACAATATAACTCTGTACATTTTTTGTCATTACCTTACTCTGATGACTTGCACTGAATGGAATCAGCCAGGGATGCATAGTCCGGACAGTAGCTGCTGATAGCCAGCCTCAAGCACACTTCCAAATGATCATCAGTCAAGGTGGAACGGTATTTGGACTTAATAATCTTCATGTGGGAAAAGGCTGACTCGCATAAATAAGTGGAGCCGAATAATGCAGTCAAGGAGGTAGCACATTTCCTCATGTTGAGGTACTTTTCCTCTGTGAGTAAGTTCCAGAACTGTCCATGAGCCCTGGACTTAAGCTGAATGTCAGCTTGTAGTGTCAAAATCTCATCCTCCACTCCAGATGAGTTCAGGTGAAACAGTGTTGCAATTTTTGATGCAAGTGAATCAGCCTCAGCATCTTCCCGAAAAGGGTAGCACATGAATGTAGCGACTGGCTCCAGTAAAACAAAGTCTTGAAAGCGTCTGTCAAACTCTGACAGACAGTTCTCAATCTGCTCTGATAGGATGACGTCTATTTTTTTTTTTTTTTTTTTAATGCCATGCGATCTACCCACACTACCTTTGCGATCGACCGGTAGATTGCGATCGACGTATTGGGCACCCCTGGTCTACACCAAGCAGAAATCTCCTGTGCTGAGAAATGAAGCGAACGCGGAAGTGCCAAAACTGCAGTGCGTTCAAGTGAGTCCATCCCCATAGACCTCCATGTTAAAATGCCCAACTTTACAGCAGAAACAAACGTGTTTACAGACTGGTACCAAAAATGGTTTTGGTCTCTATAGCTAATTTCCCCATTCATGACAACTGGTGGAATTTTTATACAACTCACTCTTTTAAATTATATTGAGGCTTAAAGTTTATCATAAAAGGTTCACCGACGTTGGTTTGTTTGTTTGTTTGTTTGTCCGTTACCAGGATTACTCCAAAAATTTACGATGGATTTGAATGCCATTTTTTGGAGGGGTTGGGTGTGGCCGATGAACAAACAAAATCTATTCGATTTTGGTGGCGATCCGGATCATGATGGATTCAGTAATTTTTTAAAGAATTCCGATCAGCCTGAGCATTAAGACCACAGGATACAACACATGTGCAGTGTAACTGATGACGCGCTGATGACGCATGACCCCGCCTCCTTTTTCGAGCAGAGAGGTACGTGTGTGGATGTGTGAGCGGGAGCTGCTGTCCGTCCGCAGTGAGAAAGAAAAAAAACGTAGCTGACGGGATGACAGACAACGTAGTGTAACGTTATACTGACATAACAAGGCTGCTGAATGAGAGAGGCATCCGCCGATGCGTTAAGCGGAAACACACCGTGTTAATAATAAGCCGACCACTTCACGGTACCGCCAGCTGTGAGCT
Source organism: Sebastes umbrosus (assembly GCF_015220745.1). NCBI lineage: Eukaryota > Metazoa > Chordata > Actinopteri > Perciformes > Sebastidae > Sebastes > Sebastes umbrosus. The sequence goes on along the minus strand of NC_051278.1, from coordinate 29,984,893 downwards.
GGGATCTGTTTATAAAGTCACGCACCTTGGCGGAGGTATGCGCTCTCCGAGTGCCATTCTAGTTGAGGGTGTGGCAGCTTTGAGTGAAAGGTGGATGCCGTCTCAGGTCGCTAGGTGTTAGCTGTCTGCTCTGCTGTGTCACCGGGGCCCGCCTCAGCTCCACCGACGATCCACCTCTTTACCCATTTCTGGATTAGCCGGAAGTTAGGCTGTGAAGTCACTGTCTATGGTATACAGATAACGCCTGAAGCAGATTTTTTCACTTGCAGGTCTATTTTTCTTACGGTTACTACAGTAACTGCAACGATACTGTGTTGGGCTCTGAGCGCTACCAAAACACAGGTGACCTACAACTCATATATGTTTACATCTATCTATAAATCTGATCCTGATACTGTGATTTCATTATGTTGGTTATTCTGTACAGACAACATCTATTTCATGTCTGTCCTTCCAGGGAGAGGGATCCCTCCTCTGTTGCTCTTCCCTGAGGTGTCTTCCATTTATTTCCATATTAAATGTTCTGATTTGTTATTCCCTTATCTGGATCGAGGGTCTAAGGACAGAGGGTGTCATATGCTGTACAGATTGTAAAGCCCCTTGACGCAAATTTGACTACTCTGGCTGAACGAAGGATGTTGGATTTATTAGGGCTGTCAACTGATTAAAATATTTAATCGTGATTAATCGCATGATTGTCCATGATTAATCGCGATTAATTGCAAATTAAACACACATTTTTTATCTGTTCAAAATGTAAAGGAGATTTGTCAAGTATTTAATACTCTCACTTTAAAACCCTCACAGGTACTGCATCTAGCATAAAAAAATATGCTCAAATCATAACATGTCAAACTGCAGCCCAACAGGCAACAACAGCTGTCAGTGTGTCAGTGTGCTGACTTGACTATGACTTGCCCCAAACTGCATGTGATTATCACAAAGTGGGCATGTCTGTAAAGGGGAGACTCATGGGTACCCATAGAACCCATTTTCATTCACATATCTGGAGGGCCGGGGGTCAAGGGACCCCTTTGAAAATGGCCAAGCCAAAATTTAGCTTAAGATTGGAGCGTTATTTAGCCTCCTTCGTGACGAGCTAGTGTGACATGGTTGGTACCGATGGATTTAGTAGGTTCCAGTTTCATATGATACCAGTATCTTAGCTCTAGCTTTAAAACTGAGCCCGCTACGACCTCCGCAACATCAATTGCGTTTATGCGCTAAAGAAGGTATTCAAATTAATTTGAGTTAACCCGTTATTATTGCGTTAACTTTATAGTACTAGTATGAAGAAATTGGGTTCTAACAAAGTCTTGAGGAGCTGAAAAGACAGCAGGTGGACAAACCAGGCATTAGAACATTTACAGGTCAAAAATAGTGTTTTACTTAAGTAGTGAAACCAGAAAGCTCACAGTGAAACTGGGGATTGATAATTATAAATAGGCCCAAATAAGTTCACAACACAATTCTTATGTTGGATAAAAGGGAAGTGTATCTGTGTTGGATCAGAACTGGAGCTGGACCTGTAGCCATCACTACCCAGTTTTGCTTTTATAAACCTAAAACAGCAACATGACAAGTTTCTACATACGGATGTTGAAGGTGAAGTTTAGCTGGTGAACAAGTCCTGTATGTAGCAGATAGATGTGTCTAATTATTGAACACATCAGGCTCTGTTTTACAGTCTGCCCGGTAACTGACGAGTCATCACTGATAATCAGGCATCTGGAAACCATGACAATCAGAGAACAGGAAGGGCTCAATCAATGAGACGGGACACACATTAACATGTATTATTATCATTATTAATATGCAGGAAGTGCACACACAGACATAAAGAAAATGTATGCTCAATCAGACTCACACAAACGACACACTGCTGTTCTGTAAGAAGTATTAATGCAGATACACACAGTACGAAGAGACCAAAGTACTTGTGCACTCACTCAAAGACAGTATGGAAACAGTGAAGTAATTACCTAATAATCATAACGAGCCAGCAGGAGATCAGTTTCACAAACCAGCTCACATGATCACACACTCAGACAAACCACTTTAACCAGTTACAGTGAAAACAGCGGAAACATGTCGGCACATTTATCATGAAGCCTGCAGCCGTCAGAGAATCTCAGTCAGTGTAGACCGGAAAATATAGGGTTCAATCAGCACAAATGGAGACTTATTATTTACCCCAAAACTGAGATACATTTCTTATCACATCACTGCAAATGATGTTTGTACTGTTAGAGGAGCTCTGAGGTTTCAACGGGGGAAAAGTTGACAGGCAGATAACTGTGTTGATGACATATTTATATGTTTAATAAAACTTAACTGAGTTTGTTATTTATACGTAGCCCCTGAGGGGACATGTGGAAAAAATGTAACATTAGTTACATCAACTTAAATGATAGTTACATTCTCAGGATGCACAGTGATATAGGCCTACTGAGAAATATATATATATATATATATGGTGATAATAAATTAATAAATAGATTTGGAAATATGAAGATAAATAAAACATAAAATAATAATTATAAGCATTTTCATTTATATTCCCATTTGTTTGTTCATTTATTTCTATATCTATTTATGCATTTTTTTAAATATATATATTTATTAGGGCTGTCAAAGTTAAAGCTTCAGTAGGCAGTATATTTTTTGGCATCATTGGGCAAACATTCCATAATAACCTTTCAGCATATTGTAATTCAAGTGTTCTGAGAGAAAACTAGACTTCTGCTCCTCCTCATGGCTCTGTTTTCAGGCTTTAGAACATCTAGCCCGTGATGGGAGACTTTTTACCAATCACAGGTCATTTCAGAGAGAGAGCGTTCCTATTGGCTGTGCTCTGGTTATGTGACCGGTGCTTGGCGTTCCTTCAAGATATTTCAACCTGACTGCCAGGTCACAAACTTTCTAATTTTACAGCTAAACCGTGCACTACAAGATGATTCTGAAAACATTTGAGGAGAGAAATAGGCATTAACGTCACATAATATTGATTCATATTTGATCAGCGCTGCCTAGTTTGATCATTGGATCGGAGTTCGCGAGTGATTGACAGCCGGCTCTCATAGACAGCAGATGGACAGCAGACCTCAGATCAGCTCTGACTGCTTGTTTTCCTCCGGTCTGTGAAATCTTGCAGATGCCGTTAGGACACCGGAGGCACATTATTTTTTTCAGGTTACCTGTTTCATGTACTATTGTCAGGATATAGAGACCGTTTTATAAAAATAACTTTTTTTAATCAAATTTGCTCCAATCTCACCTACTTCAGCTTTAACGCAATAATAACGCATTAATGCAAATTAATTTTAACGTCACTACTTTCTTCAATGCATTAACACAACTTGCGATTTTTAGGTTGTAGTGGGCTTAGTTTTGAAGTTAGAGTGAAGATACTGGTATCTTATGAAACTAAAAAACTAACTAAAACATTTATAACTAAGGAATCCATTGGTACCAACCATTTCATACCAGCTTATCAGATAAGAGATAAATAACGTTCCAAACTTACGCTAAATTTTGGCGAGGAAAAACTGGCATGGCCATTTTCAAAAGGGGTCCGTTGACCTCTGACATCAAGAATGAAAATGGGTTCTATGGGTACCCACGAGTCTCCCCTTTACAGACATTCCCACTTTATGATAATCACATGCAGTTTTTCCATGTTATAATTTGAGCATATTTTTTAGGTTAAATGCAGTAGGCTACCTGTGAGGGTTTCTGGACAATATTTGTAATTGTTTCGTGTTCTTAATTGAAGCAAGCAAATTTGTCCACTCCCATGTTGATTAAAGTATTAAATACTTGATAAATCTCCCTTTAAGGTATATTTTGAACAGATAAAAAACGTGTTAATTATTTGGGATCATTCACAATTAACTATGGACTATCATGCGATTAATCACAATTAAATATTTAAATTTATTGACAGCCCTATTATAAACATCACACTGTTGCACTGGGTGTTCCTTCAGTACCATAAACACACACACACACACACACACACACACACACACACACTGTAGTTTATTTTGACTCAATCCCACACACACCTTCCTGCTGCCACAAATACTCACTACAGCACCAAATATGGATTAATCTGCCGCTGAAAATAGTCCCCAACAAATGCACTCCTGTTTTTTTGATAAAAACTAGAGTGACCAGCCGTTTTAGGAAAATAAACGATATATTTATGTGTTGTTTTTTTTTTAAAAGCAGGAACCAATGTACTCGGAGCAGAGAGCCACAGACAGGGATGATGGATTTACTCATAATATAAAACATCTCCAGCCTTATCCTTTAAATTCTCCTAATATGTTGTCTTTATCATGAAGACTGACGTTAGCACAAAGATGTGGATAAATACAGCTGTATTGCTACATCTACTACAGTACTTTTACTACAATGAATAGTACTACGTGTAGTACTAACACTGATACTACAACAACTATTACTGCTACAAATACAACCACTACTGTTGCAACACATATTACTATTACTGCTTCCTATTTCCTGTCTATGTACCGTTACTCCTGCCACTTCTAAATTTATTACAACTACTGTTTCTACCTTCATTACTACGACTACTACTAGTAGTCGTAGTATAGAATTGCAGATAATACTGCTGATAGTACTACACAGGTGCGTTTACTGCGCAACTTGCTGTCAGAGTTTGACAGAGCAACGTGGTGTGTTCAGGTTCCGCAGTCAGTCCGAAAACTCGAGTAGGAACGTGAAATAGCTGCAGACACGAGGTTTCAACCTGACAGTCATAACGGACGTCTGGGAACAAGGACGAGTGTAACACATGCACACACTCACATGCAGATGTTCTTTACTTCAGGCCCAAGGGAAACAGACACACACACACACACACACACACACACACACAAACACACACACGGTTGCTCATTTATGTGCACACATTTGCACATGCATCACACAAACACACAGTCATTCATACTCTCGCTTAGTCATACACACACACACACAAACACACACACACACACACACTCTATCACTCCAAGACATGCAGTCATTTACACAAACGTGCACAAAGTCACTCACAAATTTTACACACAGTCTCAAACACAAACACAAACACACACACACACACACACACACAGCAGCAGCGGGCGTGATGACACACAGCATGTCCTATCTAAACAGAAGAAGAATTGTAGGCCAAGATATAACAGATGAGTCCTCTGGGGCAAAAACAGACAGACCAACACTGAACAACACTCAGCTAAAAATATCTACAAGTACTACTGCTAACACTACTGTTCTCACTACTACTACTACTACTACTACAAATATCTCAACATTTGGGACCCGTGTTTACTTTGACCAAATAATTCTGAATGAGACGAAAAGGTACCACTTTTCTGACCTGCTCCCATACTCACATTTTTGACACTACACACGAAAATCTGTGTTCATCTGAGGGTCCTAACTCCTCTTAGCTTCCCTTCATTGTCTACCCATAGACCCCTTTCCTTCCTACCTACTTTCAAAATAAAAGTTCATTCCATACTACTCAGTCTAATGACTTACAGTTTTAAAGATTCATCCGCCTAAATACTTTCTGTCTAATGATTTGTAGTTTTAACGGTTTTATTCCACCCGAATGTTACTTTCTAGAAGTCTATTCTGCATTTGCGCTTTAAGATTTCTGTATTTTTAACATTGCTTTGCAATTAATTTCAGCTGTCAACATTCACGTGCATTTTCTGCAGGAAATACAATCATCTAATTTGAGTGTAAATGAATAAATGGTTGGTTGTTGTTGTTGTTACCTCATGATGAACAACCCTGAGAAGAAGATTCCAGGGGGAGTAAACAGCACAGTAGCTGGCTAGCACGTTAGCGGCTGACTCACCAGCTAGAGTAGTTCACCACCAACCAGCCCTGCGAGTAATGTCTGCTGTATGTCTCCAAGTTTAGAAAACTTCATATAATGCAAAGACATGCAGATTAATTTGCTTATTATTTATTATTAGAAGTTATGTTAAGTTGACTCAGTGAGTTTTACAACTCTGAACAAACTATTCAACACTAGTTGAGTTATCTCACGAGGTTAAAGGCAGCGTATCTTTTATGTTGAAACCGTTAAATGTTTATTTTTTACAGTCATGTGATCATCACAGTCAGTAAGATTCATCCTCTGAAGAACATGGACATCTGAAACACATTTCATGACAACTCGTGCAAAAATGTTGGACTTTCAGACCAACATTGCAACCCCGTGGAGGGTTTCTAACACACAGACACACACACACACATCTACATACACACACACACACACACACACACAGACACACGCACACTCAAGGTCATGTACACACCACCATGTAAGTTCACACTTACACACATTCTTACACTCAGCTATCGACTCTCAATCAAAAAAAGAATAAGAAACACACACACATCACGTCTTACACACACACACACACACACACACACAGAGTTATGGCTCAGTGCCAGAGTTTCCAGTCCTACCAGCCGTTAATGACCAGTGAAGCGCTGCCCACCAACGGACTGTTAATCAAATCAGAACTGACTCAAACAATAGAGGACGCTTCTGCACACAACACCCCCCCCAACACCCCTCCAACACACACACACACACACACACACACACACAGTTACACTACAGTCTAAAGAAACAAGATGTCCACTGCTGTAGCATCAACAGAGAGGTCATCGGGTGTGTGGAAGCTGTTGGAAACAGTTGGGTTAAAAAAATTAAAAGAACAAAAAGAGAAGGAGCCCGTTGGGGTGAGGGAGAAGGGGGCGGGGGATTAAACCACACACACACACACACAGAGACAAACTCCCAGGGTGTGTTTTTAGGCAGGTGCCGGTTTCTTTTGCCTGCAGACGAAAGTGAAGGTCGTGGTGAACACAAGAAGCTGCTTCCATTTTGAGAAAGTTTGAACTTTTTTTTTTTTACGAGCAGATAAACTGTGAACAAAAAGAGTTCGAGGACACAAAATGGCCGCTGTGTTTGACGGAGCATTATTTCCATGGTAACACTGCGGGAGGTACAGTAGGTGACAGTGTAGCTGCCTGACGCCTGTTTGTGTTTGTTGGTAAAAGAAGTACCAGTTCAGTTTATCTTCGTGGCCCCCGAGGCCCCGTCTGAGACGGTGTTTGTCCTGATGTGTGCTTGTCTTTGTTTTGGTGTCTCCTAGTGAAGGATTTCCTCCGTGTGTTGCTCTCAGAAGCAATAATATCACCGTGGTTTTAGCGATGCATCAAAACACCAAAATCTAAAAAAAGCGTAACAATAACTGTCATAATTCTGTCTGTTTCTCAGGAATCATAAAACAAGGGTGAAAATGTTCCAGTGGGATGAAACTGTGTCACCAGTAACTGTAAGTAACTACAACCAAATGTCATTATCTTAATTGTTGTGCAGTGATTATTCTTCATTTTGTTCTTGAAACATCCTTAAACCTACGAGGCAAATTTTGTCTAATTTGAATGAAAAATAAAGTCTTAGCAGCTGAATATGTCCACTGTGTTTACTGTTAGAACTCATTATTATTAAAATACTGTGGATTCACACTGTGGAGGTTTAAATGGCTGAATTACTGTCAAAATAGCATTACAACTAACGAAAACCAGCAGTAACAGTATGCAGACTGTCAGAGTAAACAGATTTATTATTATTATTATAATGTACTGATATGAATTTAATTCAAATTCCCACACACATAATTACACCGTGACTGTTTACACATTCAGACAGATCACTGCTGCACTTTAATGAATTAGTGTTTTGTCTCTCAGCAACCATCATTCTTAAATTTAAGATAACATATTAAAAATGGATACACAACTTTAATTTAGAGTGATTTTTATTGTAACATTTTATTTTTCTATTTTATTACTGTGAAGATGTTGGTAGATGGAAAGTATTGAAATAAAGTAAAATATGACTGTGTCAGATCAAAGTTTAGTTCAATTTTTGCACTTTAAAAATTATGCTCTATGAAAACATATTTTTATTTGTATACTTCAACATTTTATATCTGACATTTTAAGTCTAATTTTGAAAGGGAATTGTCTTATTCAACACATTAAATTTAAATAAAATATAAAAAAATATCTCTATATTATTGCCTTTCCGTAACAGCTTCATATGTTGCTCTTTTGTTAAGACCGAGAACTGTAAAAGAAAATGTGGAAAAATAATTACAGAATTATTACAATAATATATTTTAAGAAAACAATAAAGAACAGTAATATAACCATGTTTTTATGAGTAGACTGGGTGACTACATCAAAAAAAAAAATTCTTGTCCAACACGTAAATATTTTCCTTCAATTTAAAATCATTCAGGTGTAATTTTCGTTATGATGTTAAAAACTACGATCAACTAATATTTAATCACTCATAGACTGAATTATTCTTTGATTCAGATTTTTCATTTACTTTTGCTGCATCTACAACCATTTACAGGGTGCAAACATATATTGCATGAAGCTTCATAATTACTGGAAATATTTTATATATTATATATATTTTATACATATATGGTTACACCTCTGATAAACTGGTTAAATTTTATTTATTTTACTTTAGTAATTTTATCGATGCATGCGCAGCTTTAACGTTGTCGGTGTGTATTTATGTATGCCCATTGACTGACACTAAACACTAAAAATGTATAGATTTCATATACAATATGTACACAGAATAAACAACATACACAAGAATTTATTTTATTTATTCAGGCCTTTTCAGTAAAATTTTTCACTTTCCAAAAAGCCTTTTTACTCATGACACAGAAAAAATTCAATTACTTTTTAAGCTATTTTGATTTTTTTTATGAAGTTAAATATTTTTGTTTTTCCTCAATTCCTGCAATAATCAGATATAAGTGTAGTAATATTTAATATTACAGATACAGTGATGGAGTACTGCAGAGCATCACAGGAAACAAAAAAACTGCCAAAAACTGGTCAAAAATTCTCTTTGGTTAGAAGAAATCATATCAGGATACTGGCTGGTTCAAGAAGAACACTTCAGATTTACTGAATTCTGTTGGAAAATATGATAAATAATAATAAACAAGATCTGGTGTGTAATCACAAAAAGTTAACAGGTGGTGACTGATCCTCAAATAGCGCTGAAAGAAAGAAGGGGAGGCAATTTCACTGAATAATAGATATCATAATCATAATTATTTGGGTTTGTAAATATTATTCTTGGTAGGCAAATCTTTGAGCCAACAATGTGTTCATTTTTTATCCGAAGTGGCACAGAGAACGAGAGGACAGATAACTGTAGGTAGATCCTTTTCAATTTCGAGTTGAAAACTCGGTTTATATTAAGATTAAAGTTGCAGAATCAGTTTATTTACAGGGAAGTTGTGGTTCTGCGCTGCACTTCCTGGAGACCACCTGTCAGTCAAATTTAGTGGGAGGGCACTGTGACATCATCATCTGTTGGATAAAGCTGTGTTTTATGTCACAATAGTTTAAAGGTCCCATATCGTGCTCATTTTCAGGTTCCTACTTGGATTTTGTGTTATTACTAGAACATGTTTACATGCTGTAATGTTAAAAAAAAACTTTATTTTTCTCATACTGTCTGCTTGAATATACCTGTATTCACCCTCTGTCTTAAACGCTCCGTTTATGTGCATTGCAACGGAATTGCAATGGAATTGCGTTGCCTGGCAACAGCTTGGGTCCATGTTTACTTCCTGTCATTAACATACACTGCAACCAGGAATAAACTGGGACACATTTAGAATGTTTACATTTAAAACAGTGTAATGGTCTAAATATTGTATATTTGTGACATCACAAATGGACAGAAATCCTAACGGCTTGTTTCAAACGTACAATTTCTGAATACGGGCGGGGTGTATTTCTCTGTACATTGAGTGCTTCGATACTATCACTGTATTTATAAAGCACTTAAACCTGCTTTATAAAAATCTGTGTCTATAAAAGACATGAAAATCTTACTTTTTACAATATTGGACTTTTAAGTAAACTAATTATTTGTACACCAAATATTTTTATTTTCTATTTACATGAAACATCTGCATGTTAACTTAAAAAAAAAAGAAGAAAAGTTTGATTCATGATATGTACGTCATTTATATATATATTACTAAATGTTTGTATATATATATATTACAAACATGTAGTTTTGTATTTTTAAATACTGCATGTTACTATGACAAACTCAATTGTTGTGTATGGACAAAGTAATTCCGAGTGTTTTTGTTTTTCGTTAAAGGCCTCAGTAACATTGAAAACGTTGTGTTTCAGCTGAATTTTGAAGTTATAAAATGTTTGTTTGCATGTATTGTTTTTTAAATCTGACATTTAAAAATTGAACGTAAATACACACAAGGTATCAGTGTGTGTGTTACAAACCTCACATCGCCCCCTGGATGCAGAAGAGAGAATAAACCTAATTTTTATATCAGGAAGTAAAGTTTGAGAAGAAAACAAAAGCTGTTAATGTTTCTGTGAAAACTTCATGTTTTTAATGTTTTTCCAGAGAAGCTGTGCAGACTGTGAGCCGCCCAATAGGAACACAGATTATAGACTCTGATGTTACCAAATATTTATCAACAGATAAAAAGGTTATTTTCCATTAATAGTAATTTATATAAATCAGATATATGATTATTATTTTGTTTATTACAAACTAGAGTGAGACACATTCGGCAGGAACAAGTCAGTAAAATAGTCGTCAAACTGGGGGTGTGTTCGCTAAAGGTGGTTGATTAACGGGACAGGAAATAAGACATTATTTTATCAGAAACACTATTTATGACACACAGAAATGTTTATCAGACTTTCTCTCCATTCTTTGCTTTTGTTCTTGTGAAATACTGGTAATTTAACCTATTCAGGTCTATACATATCCAGAAGTGGTGGGCCTTACATAGGGCCTACAGTGAGTACAATTTGGAGGTACTTGTACATATTTCCATTCTCTGCTACTTTATACTTGTTCTCCACTGAGCTGACACTGAACCCCAAACTGCTGAAAGTGTTTGCTGGAAGCAAAGTGTTTATATTGTGGCATCTGCTATGAGTGTAAAGTAATGTACAAAACATATGATTGGTATGATCGGGTTATAAAATATGACTAAACATGACATCATAATTAGTACATATATAAGTATTTGTATATACTGTAAATAATACTATAGAAAGTAGTTCCATTTGCTTCACTTCGACCAGCTTGAAGATTAAAATGCTGCTTACATGTTGATCATAAAACGCTGACAGAAGCCAATGATTACTTTTATGATTTAAGTACATTTTCTAATTTTTCTGTACTTTTCCTTGAGTAACATTTCAAATTCAAGACTTTTTTATGTGTAACAGAGTATTTTTAAATTGCAGTATTTACTTTTGGTGGAAGAAATATTCAGATCCTAATAAAATTCCATTAGTACAGAAGTATTATCAGCCAAATGTGCTTAAAGTATCTAAAGTAAAAGTATTGTAGTGTGTGCACAAAATGTAATTTCATATATTTTCCACAGAAATTATCATCATAATAATAAATAACAATTTGTTATGATGCACTTCTCCAGAGTCTCGGAGTAAACAGCATTTAATGTAGGTGGTTGATGTAGAGCTACATTTTTATACTAGACTCAGCACACGGATGAGGTATTTACACTTCTGTTACCAGTGTGGGAGCGTACAGACTGGGTTAGTTTTGTTGGGAGACAAGTAACACATTAGGCGTCTTTACACAGGTTTATAAGCATACAAAACAAAATGTACATGTGCTCAGGGCCTGTGAGTTTTCCGACCCACGACCCACCCAACCGCAACAAATTAGAAAAACAAAACAACTAGTCTAGTAGCCTGGGGCAGGACCATAACATATGCATGACGTTAGCGGGTGAGTGTTTACACCTATTACGGGCGTCACTAGCTGGGGGACATCTTCGCTAATCTAGCATTGGTATAGTGGATTCTATGCAGAATCTTTAAATGTAGCAAGCTGTGCACAAATTGAGGATGGGTCTGAAATTTAACGTTTTTCACTTCCTGCCACTGTGGCAGACGAGTATTTTATTTTTCTGCCACTCAGAAATTGTATCTGCCACTTTTGAAATCTCTGCACTAAATGAAGTAATAACATTTTAGATCTGATGTCATTCAATGTTCAATTTATTTTACATAAAAAACATTATATACATGGTAAATTAGTGTTCGAATTACACCGTAGCTTCTGGGGTAATCCTATTTCTGGGGGGAGGGAGGGTACTGTACACAGTGCTGTACTGTACTTTGCTATTGTCATCTACAGTGGTTAGTTGCATAAAAACACACAATTCAAATGATTATGATTATTCAAATATTTGCTTTGATTAAAAAATAATTTTGGAAAGCTTCTTAGAGATAGTGTTATGAAGTTAAACAGGTCATAATGCCCTCTCTATTATTTATTTTATATTGATTTGAAAACATCTCCTTCAAACAACTGGATTTATTCAAGTTTCTCACCAAAAACTACCTTTTATTAATGAGAGAAAATATGACAAGTCTTAACTCCCTTAAAAATCAGTGGGAGGGGGACCTTGGTATTGTTATTTCAGATACTATCTGGTCAAAGATGATGAGGGGAATATACTCATCTTCCATATGTATGAGACATACTGTCATGCAGTTTAAAATTTTCCACCGACTGCACTGGACCAAAGTTAAACTATCCCAATTCAAATCCGATATAGACCCCATGTGTGACCGCTGCAAGCAGAACCAGGCCACTCTAATTCACATGTTTTGGGATTGTCCTAAACTATCTAATTTTTGGCAATTAATTTTCAATATGATTTCCAAAACTACCGACAAATTCTTAGAACCATCAGCCTGTCTTGCTTTGTTTGGGGTGGTACCACAAAATTTTACATTAAACAACAATAAACTAAACCTTCTATCTTTTGCTACGCTGGTGGCCAGACGACAAATTTTGATTAGATGGAAGGATTGCAACCCTCCAACATTTGCACAATGGCTCAGAGACATGTTATATTTTATTAAGTTGGAGAAAATTAGGTATACTATCAAAGGGTCAGCCGAGAAGTTTTCATTGATCTGGCAACCTTTTCTTAGTCACGTTGACTCTTTAGACTCAGATAACTTTGTGGCTGATTAAAGTTTGATGTATGTGTGTGTATGTATGTGTATATGTATGTACGTATATGTATGTACATATATGTATGTGTATGTATATATATGTGTATATATGTGTATATGGATATTTGACCAGGAATATTTCGAAGGAAAAGTGCCCTAAATGACAGGGTGTAATGTCCTAGACCTCTATCAATTTATCATGATTTATGTTTATTTATTATTATTATTTTTTTTTAATTTATTTATCTATGTATTTATATTAATTTTTGTACACTTTATATATATATATATATATTTTTTTTTTTTTTTTTTTTTTCTGAGTGCCCTCTGGGTATTGTCATGGGTGGGGGGTGGGGGGTGGGTGGGATATATACCAGTCCAAACATGTTTGTGCAATGGATTGTAAGAGTTGTATTAGCAAAATGTATAAATAAACTCTGTTTAAAAAAAAAAACAAAAAAAAAAAAACTACATTTTAAGAGATTACATTTGAACACATCATGATAACGTTGTAATTTACCTTCGCTCAATCATCATTTTTACTGAGCAGAGCTTGGACGTCTCATAATAATAACTCAATGGCACCTCCATTAACGGTAGTAGCTCCATTATTTAACCAAGGTTTGAGACGCCAAGTTATCGGACAACTAGGAACCGATCCTCTATTCCCATCACCAGCGTTTTCCTGTCTGCCAAAGTGGCGGGTGTCCTGATGATTTCACCCGCCACTGCCAACAATTTACCAGCATTTGGCGGTGGCGGGTGCTAATTTCAGGCCCTGGATGAGTGGACCAGATTAAGGATGTGATTCCACTTTTCTCCTAGCAGTTCAATTACCCATAGGTCCCCCTCCCTTGAGTTTTTTTGTTTGAGCAGGAAGGCCTGAATTGAAAGAGTCAGTTAGTCCATAAATAGTAGAGATGATGTGTGTTTTCTTAGAATCTGTAGTTAAAAAGGTGTCTATTTGGTGACTCAGGAGGGCGCATTTTTCTACAAAATACCTGACTTGAAAAAAAAAAAACATGTTGGAAGTAGGTAGGCCAAACTAAGTAGAAAGCTTGGTGAAAGACATAAATATATTATTACTATAAAGATCATTAATGTTTTTTATGCCAAACCAAAAACAAATACGGAAAGTATAGTCTGTCAATGAAGGAATGAAGGTCCAAACAAATGATTATTAGAAACTGGAGCACGAGTAGAAAGGGCCTCTGCAGACCAAAGTGTTTTCTGAACTGGGCCCAGATTTTTACTGACTGCATAACTACAGAACTTGTACTAAAGGTAACATGAAGTGACAAGTGAGAGCATATAACAAAACACAATGAGAAGCATGCAGCTAACCGTTCCATCCAAGCCCAAATAGGAGATTCATCATCTGGATTATGCAACCAATATAGAATTTTCTGGATATTACATGCCCAGCAGTATTGTGTAAAGTTGTGGAGTGCAAGACCCCGACTTGTTTTTTGGGAGCTGTAACATGCCTTTTTAATATGGGCGTAGATATACACCATATCTAGGGCAGCAAAAAACTTTTTTTTGAGGAAAAGTGGACTGTGCTGGAAGAGATACAAAAATGTAGGTATACGATGACCATCTTGACCAGACCTATGTGGCCTTCTAAGGCTAGAGGCAGACTATAGACCAATACTGCATATCAACCTTATATTTATTTAGAAGGGGGGAAAGGTTTTGAGCAAAAATGACTTTTAAGGATTTAGTGATAAAAATGCCATGCTATTTAAACCCATCATCTGCCCATCTGAACAGGAAGAATGAGTGTGGGAGTTCCTCACCCAGAGGATTAACTGGTAGCAGCTCACTTTTATTGAGGTTAAGTTTGTATCCCGGAAATTTGTGTGCATTAACACCACAGGCTTTAAGACATGCGCAGTGTAACTGATGACGCGTTCACTATGCGTCACCCTGCCTCTTTCCTTCTGTCAGCAGAGAGAGAGACAGAGAGAGAGCGGGGGTGGAGGTAGGGGTGAGGAGGGGGACAACAGTAGATTCGGCGTTTTTTCACATTAAACTCTGTGAAATTACAGTCCAGTTCGACCAAAGCACACTTGGTGATTGTTGGAGAGAGTAACGACGACGGTTTAGGAGTTTAATTACACCTGAATGATGGCGCAAGCTGCAAGGAGAGGGGGGGCAATCGTACTCGGCCAGCTTGGCGGAGGTCTGCCCTCTCCGAGTGCCATTCTAGTTCTACTTATTTCTATGGGATTATTGGCTCCCTTGACATTCCAGGAGATGAAACAGATGTCACTATTGTTTGTTGTCTTGGCAGTTATTGCAACTGGGATGCATGATACAGACTATCTGACACCTGGAAAGCCGAGCAAGAAGGAAAAGGGAAGAAATGGGAAACAAAAATACAAATCCTAGCATGCCTTTGCACAACTCCAAACCTGACCAGGTCTAATCAGTCACAACAACCTGTGTGGGTGTTGACGGCCTTTAAAATCTAAATAATACATCAGTTTTTGGATAAATGTTTTTTTTATGTAATATCATAATATAAAAGTAATTGTAACTTGGCTATGATATGCACAACATTTCCCTCTGTAATGCAGTGGAGTAGAAGTAGAAAGTAGCATTAATTGTGCACCACTGACCTGCTGCCACTGTGACCTGAATATGAAAATAAAATAAATCAAACCCTACTGGTGACAGCTGAAAAACGTCTGCAGGAAACAGCAAAGCATTCTGGGATCATGTATGATGGCGCTATAGGCTGTACTTTGTGTTTAAATGAGCAGATTAATCCTGACTTTACAGATGTAATCCAGGAACGTAAACCTCATCCACTTCTACAGGGTCACTGACGGAGGCAGTGATTGGTCTCTGAGCATGAGATTTACACCTAGACGAGAAGAGCGTGTAGCGGTGTGTGTGTGTGTGTGTTAGGGCTGCCAAAGTTAACGTGATAATAACGCGTTAACGCTAATTTGTTTTAATGCCACTCATGTCTTTGATGCATTAACATAACTTGGGTACTTAGCATAACTTTAGGTTGTAGCCAGCTCAGTTTTCAAGCTAGAGTGAAGATATCATATGAAACTAGAAAAACCTAAAGAATTCATTGGTACCAACCATGTCATACTGAATAACGCTCCAAACTTACGCTAAATTTTGGGAAAAACTCTCATGGCCATTTTCAAAGGGGTCCCTTGACCTCTGACCTCCAGATATGTGAATGTAAATGTGTTCTATGGGTACCCACGAGTCTCCCCTTTACAGACATGCCCACTTTATGATAATCACATGCAGTTTGGGGCAAGTCATAGTCAAGTCAGCACACTGACACACTGACAGCTGTTGTTGCCTGTTGGGCTGCAGTTTGCCATGTTATGATTTGAGCATATTGTTTTATGCTAAATGTAGTACCTGTGAGGGTTTCTGGACAATATTTGTGATTGTTTTGTGTTGTTAATTGATTTCCAATAATAAATATATACATACATTTGCATAAAGCAGCATATTTGCCCACTCCCATGTTGATAAGAGTATTACATTTCTCTTTAAGGTACGTTTTGAACAGATAAAGAATGTGTGATTAATTTGCGATTAATCGCGATTAAATATTTCAATCAATTGACAGCCCCAGTGTGTGTGTGTGTGCTGCTTTTCCTCCTGTTAAACTTTCACCTCACCAAAATAATAACACATACACACATTTACACATAAATACGTTGCTATGACAGCGACAGCTCGATAAACTTCTTGTTACAACTGAAAACAGTTTTTCATTACTGAACGAACTTTCACTCTTTATGTTTTTGTTCTGTTTCGGCTTTTGGGGACTTTTTAAAATATATGTATTAGTTGTGTAATCGATTGTAATATATTCTCGTCAACACTGAAAGACACGTAACACCACAAACTCATCATCATCGAGTTGAATCACCTCTGACAGTCTCAACAATATGAGCCCCAACAAACATATATGGTGTGCACTTTTTAGACTCCACCTATAACACAGAAAGATCCTCTAACCAGCAGACAAGTCCAGCAGGGACTCTACTGCCCTCTGATGGATCACACACACACTGGGACACATTTACACACATAGATCAGTCTGTAAAACAAAGATTCATATTTGTATACCTGCATTGGTGCCAAATTATGTTTTTCCAGGTGGGTAAATAAACAGGTAGAGAAACACAAATCTATAAAACCTAAAAAGTAACAAAGATCACAGTTTATCAGTCAAAACAATCACTTCATCACCAACTAAGAACTGATAACCAAACTACCACCAACCAACGTAAAATCAATACCACAGAAAATAAAGATTAAATGGCCACACACACACACATAGGCTCACCACATACATATGCTGGGTTCAGTATATAAACAAATAGTAAGTAAGTAAACAAATTACAAATCAATGTGATTGATCCAAGATGAAACAATAAGTCGATTAATCTGCAAAGAATGTAAAAAGAAAATAGCTGGTTTTAGCTTCTGAAATGTGAAGATTTGCAGGTTTTCTATGTCTTCTACAGTGTGATTTTTAAACTGAATATCTTTGGGTTCGTGGCTACTGGGTAGGCAAATATTTGAACATGTCTGGAAACATGTATTGGGTTTTTTATGGACTGAACAATAACAATTAGTCAATTATTGGAGCAAATACAGTAATTTTTCACATGAACTGATAACGGAAATTATCGTTAGTTGCAGCCCTACAGTACAACTGACCATGGAGATGATTCAAACCGTTACATAAAGCGACATTATACTGTATTTTAATTCACCACAGACTGACTGCTGTGTCTGTTTTACATGTTATCACTGTAAAAATGTGACCTTTTTTTTGACTGGTTTGGTTAATATCAGACCAGGACCAGTGTTACTGGTCCGGTCTCCATTCGAAAGTTATTGCATGCTTGTTTAAACGGGCACTAGATTTTACATCTGGAGCTCAGTTTACATCTCATGATGAGCCTGGAGGAGCTTCCCAAAGTCCTATCAGTCTGTTAAAAGTAGGGCTGTCAATCGATTAAAATATTTAATCGCCATTAATGGCATGATTGTCCATAGTAGTCCATAGTTAATCATGATTAATCGCAAATGAATCCCCCTTTTTTATCTGTTCAAAATGTACCTTAAGGGAGATTTGTCAAGTATTTGCAAGCATAAAGCAAGCATATTTGCCCACTCCCATGTTGATAAGAGTATTAAATATGTATGCTATGTATACTAAATATTAGGGATGCACCGATACCAATACCAAAATTAGGTATCGGGTCCGATACTGTGCTCATGTACTCGTACTCGTACTCGCAAAACAGCTCAGATACAAATTTACGGTGATGCGCCCGACCCCGTATGGCCGGGATCCCACCTCAGCCGGCGCGCGCCGACCCTCACTTTCATTGGGTTTTGCTTGCATCCTCTGACTCGTGGGTGCGTTGGACTCCTTGGTCCGCATTTAAAGACAGGTCGGATGGGTTGCCGACATCGCCGCAGACCCCTGGCGCCTTTTACGTGGGCCGAGCCCCGATCTGGCGGCACGACGCGGCTTGGGTGCACTGAGGACAGTCCGGCCCGGTCGACAGTCGCACCGGGAGCAGGGGGCCGTCCGAGGCAGGGAGAGAGTGCACAGCGAGCCCTTTGTCCACGGTGCGGCGAGGTCCGGGCGGGGAGCGCTGTAAAGCTTCGGCTGCGAGCCACCGGCGCACCGCCTCGTATGCAGGACTCCCCAGCCTGCCGTGTTTCGCTCACACCTTCCAGCCGGCTGTTAATGAGGGTTTTTTGGCACAGAATAGTACTCATACCGGTACTCGGTATCGGCGAGTACCCAAATGTAAGTACTTGTACTTGTACTTGGTCTGAAAAAAAGTGGTATCGGTGCATCCCTACTATACTATATACTGTATATACGAATAGATATGACTTGCCCAAAACTGCATGGGATTTTCATAAAGTGGGCATGTCTGTAAAGGGGAGACTCGTGGGGTCAGAGGTCAAGGGATCCCTTTGAAAATGGCCATAGCAGTTTTTCCATGTCCAAATTTTGCATAACTTTGGAGCGTTATTTAGCCTCCTTTGCAACATGCTAGTATGACGTGACCAATGGGTTTCTTAGGTTCTTTCTAGTTTCATAGGATGCCAACATCTTCACTCTAGCTTTAAAACTGAGCCCGCTACAACCTCAAAAGTTTGAATGGCGGCCAGGCCCGTTGGTGGCCCGTCGGATTTTTTAAATTTTAAAATTGCATTAATGTATTAAAGAAATTTGTGGCGTTAACATTTTTTTTTGTTAACGCGTTATTATCGCGTTAACTTAGACAGCCCTAGTTACAAGGTGACAGGGAGGGTCTAATGAAGATAGTTGAATTATGGGGAATGTAGGATCCAGTGTTTTGTTTTATTTTTTTAGCTTTATCTCCACTAGAAACTACAAGTCAGGACATCTGGCCCTCTGTTGCTTCGATTTTGACCATTGTGTTTTTAATCTCCTACTACAGTAAACCACTGGAGTGTCCCTTTAAATGGCATGCTGAGGGGTGTCGTTGAACCTTGTAGGGGAAGGAAGTTAAATAAAGGCCTGGGGACGGGTATAGTTTACTGCTCAAACTCTGCTTTGACATCCAAGCCCATTCCTCTATTTTCCTCCATTGATAGGATGTAGTATATTTTCTTGTAATCCGCGCTGCTTTATTCCTGTACATATTCATACGTGTCTATACACACAAACACGCACACACACACACACACACACACACAGTCAAATCAGGACAGACCTACAGCACTTAATAGCTCACTGGTCAAACCTGGAGGGTCGCTGTGTACACAAAGTTAATCTCAATATTCCCATTCAGGTTAATCCCATCAGCGAGGCCGGGGGGAAGGAGAGAGGTGATGAGTTTACACACACACACACACACGCACACCTACACTTACTTACGGTGTGTGTGTGTAACTGTAACCTTCTAACTTTTTGAGTTCACTTGTAAGTGTGCCATATACTGTACATAAACCATCACAGTAAAATGCAGTGGTGGAATGTACGCAAGTACTGTACTTAAGTACAAATCTGAGGTACTTGTACTGTAGTATTTTTTTTCATGCTATGAAAGCAGAGTTTAAATTAAACTGCCAAACAGTTTATACAAGTACAGAAAATTAGTTGGAAACTATTTTGATCATTTAAGTCCAACAATAAAATCCTGCTTTTACATTAAAGCTGAAGTAGGCGAGATTGGAGCAAATATGATATAAAAAAACGGTCACTCTATCCTGACAGTAATACATGAAACAGGTAACCTGAAAAAAATCATGTGCCTCTGTGTCCTCCGGTGCTCCTAACGGCATCTACAAGATTTCACAGACCGGAGGAAAACAAGCAGTAAGAGCTGATCTGATCTGACATTTCTGTTTCTGTTTAGATTAAACAAACTAGATACAACTTGTCAATTAATTAACTTTAGAGGTGTTTAAAGCTGAAGTAGGCGAGATTGGAACAAATATGATCTGAGGTCTGCTGTCCATCTGCTGTCTATGAGAGCCGGCTGTCAGTCACTCGCGAACTCCGACCAAACGGTCAAACTAGGCAGCACTGATCAAATATGAATCAATATTCTGTTACCTTAATGCCTATTTCTCTCCTCAAATGTTCTCAGAATCATCTTGTAGTGCACGGTTTAGCTGTAAAATGAGAAAATTTGTGACGCCGCCACCATTGTGAAATCTGATGAAGGAGCGCCAAGTTCCGGTCACATGACCAGAGCACAGCCAATAGGAACGCTCTCTCTCTCTGAAATGACCTGTGATTGGTCAAAGTCTCCCGTCACGGGCTAGATTTTTTTTAAAGCCAGAAAACAGAGCCATGAGGAGGAGCAGAAGTTTAGTTATCTCTCAGAACACTTGAATTACAATATGCTGAAAGGTTATTATGGAATTTTTTCCCAATGATGCCAAAAACTTTCCGCCTGTTTAAGAAGAGGATCCGAATACTTCCTCCACCATTGGTAAAATGCCTGATGTTAAAGTGATCCTGCTCTTGTATGTTCAGTATGTTCCAAAGAGTCAGATTCTCAACGACTGACAAACGAGTCACATTTGTTGTCCCGTCATCTTACCTCCGTCTGAGCAGCGTCTCAAAATACACATCTGTCCTTTCTCGTGCTGATCTTGAGAGGGTCATACTCACTTTCCTATCTTCACGTCTACGTTATGCAATTTGTTGTGATCCTAAATCATGGGTCAGGACTAGAGGAGACTGGACTGATGGATGGTCAGCTCTGGTTCTCCTGAAGATCTGAGGCTGCTTTTAAATCACTTCTCAAAACCTTTGCACCTTCTAAACCTTGAAGGAATACTACTAATGTACCCTTAATTGGTTTCAATCTGTTTTATTTATGAATTTCTTTATTTGTGTATTTGTATCTTATTTTTTTGTAGTGAATTTTGTAATACAGTCAAAAAATGTTTTCATTTAGATTTTCCCATTTAAAGCATCTTGTAATTTTCAAAGCTGTATAAATAAAGTTCATGCAGCATGTGTGATATATTATAGAGTACGACAAAACGCAATTTTATTTAATAGAATATGATGCAATAAGGGCACACAAACAGATCCCCTGCAACTTTGAGATACAAATTTGAGTTCCCAAAGAAAAGCAAACTGTCTACTGTATCTTCAGATTTAATAGTCATGTTTTCCTTTCTAAGATCTGTCTGGAGCTGTCTTATTTTTCTCCACTGTAAGTACCGCCTCCACTTTCTTGTGCATTGCGTTGTGGAACAACAGTGCACATCAACAGCAGACTCAAAGATCAAGCATTTTTAGTGTGCATACTGACCTGAGCCTGCTTAGCACTATTGTGCAGTGTGAACTTGTGTCTTACCTCAGAGTTGAATCTGCGTCTTCGTTCTCTGGTCTTGACCTGTTTTCCGTTTCCTGTTGGACAGCCAATCAGAGTGAAGCTCCCGGCAGCTGGGTCTGCCGGTGCCGCTCGGTCCCATCAGACGATTCGGTGGCCACGTTTCCTCCGGCGTGCTGCTGCTGCTCCATCACGGTGCTCTGAAGACACACAGCAAGGAAGTCCAAACACAGACACCCTGCCCTGTCGCACACACACACACACACACACACAGAAAGAAAGAAAGAGGCCCAGGGATGTCTGAGTGCTTCAGCATGGAGAGGAATGTCTTAATGACTGTCAGCCAGATTTCGGCTCATTATGGATAAAACATGTGTGTGTAACTTAGAGAAACACTTTGTATGTGTATAAAAGTTGTCAGAAGTGTATTTCTAAAGGACATTAATGAGGTGTTAAATCCTGTTAGCAGGCTGCAGCGTCCACTCCAGCCACAATATCAACGCGTTGAACAGAACAAACAATATGTTAGATCTTTTCTTAGAGTCTAAACATCTGTCCTGAGGGTGGTGCTAGAGGAAAGATTATGAGGTCATTAAAATCTAGAGGGTTCATCCTATGAGGAGCAGGAATCATTTTATGATGATGTGATCAAGTTATTGTTAGGGCTGTCAAAGTGAATGCGATAATAACGCGTTAACGCAAATTTGTTGCAACGCCACTAATTTCTTTAACTTGTTAACGTAATCGATCTTTCGGAGGCTGTAGCTAGAGTGAAGATACTGGTATCATATTAAACTACAAAACCTAAGGAATCCATGTCACACAAGCCTGTCGGGGTCCCTTGACCTCTGACCTCAAGATATGTGAATGAAAATGGGTTCTAGGGGTAACCACGAGTCTCCCCTTTACAGACATGCCCACTTTATGATAATCACATGCAGTTTGGGACAAGTCATAGTCAAGTCAGCACACTGACACACTGACAGCTGTTGTTGCCTGTTGGGCTGCAGTTTACCATGTTATGATTTGAGCATATTTATTATGCTAAATGCAGTACCTGTGAGGGTTTCTCGACAATTATTGTCACTGTTTTGTGTCATTGATTGATTTCCAATAATAAATATAGATACATTTGCATAAAGCAAACATATTTGCCAGCTCCCATCTTGATAAGAGTATTAAATACTTGATAAATCTCCTTTTAAGGTTCATTTTGAACAGATATATTCATTATGATTAATTCATTTAACCATCCAATTATATTTTTTCGTAATTTTTTCTCCCATCATTTGTCTTTAAAGTTGTTTTAAAACATGCCAGAAGCAGAAGTTTGGTGGAGAAATACAAACTTCATCTAATCGTATTTTTTTTTATTATAATTATTATTATATTTATCAATTGAAATAGCCAAATCTGAAAGCTACTAGTCTAAAGTCAGCATCATCCTTAAAGGAAATATAATTTGTGTGAAACTGTAGAATGACACAATACAGAACACTCGATCTTGGTGTTATCAGTTGTAGCTACTGCTGTGACTTTGAGTTAAATGTTTTACATGAGTTACAAGAGATTTGTCTGATGTTATACATAACAACAAAGCACTGGAGCTCACTGCATTCATCATCAATTCTATTTTTTCCACACATACATTTGTGAATATTTAATATATATCAGGGGTCTCCAACCTTTTTTCCTCCGAGAGCTCCTCATATTTTATATTATTAGTAACATTTATTCACATCGCTCAGCTCCACTTAAACCAGCTGAATGAGCTTCTTTTGTGTGAACATTTAGAAAATTTTGATATCCAACACTCACATTATGACATCATCAACATCTTAAATTCAGCAGCATGTGCATGTTTGTTTTCTGTATGCATTTCTTTACATTTTCAATGTGTCAAGCTCACACTATTACATTCACATCCGATTAATGTCATAGAAAACAAAACAATGTTGTTACTTACTTTACTTGTCCTTATTTTCTGTCCGTCCACATATCACTGCATCATATCACATCACTTCCCTTCACATTCCCTTCATCATCTGTAGTTCACCTTGCCTTTCCTTGGCCTGGCTATGTTCTGCGGTCATTGTCAAATCTGGTGTGTGCTTGCTACCCTGCTAAAATCTCCTAATGTTACGGCGTCACTGATATAACCGATCTTGGCAGCAGCATAGCTCGTTTAATTGACAGCTGATTGGGAAATAATCAGTTTGTGTCAGAAGGGGGCGGGATGTCTGTGAATTGGATTGGATAGAAATTTAGGTTACCAAGTGACTTTGGCTTCATCAAATTTGTTTACATTTTCTTTGAACCTTGAACGACTCAGAAACAGGTCGCGAGCTATTGTTTGCGAGCTGGTCGCGAGCGAGCGACATGTTGGAGACCCCTGCTCATATGGTGTAATATTTAGGGCGGCACGGTGGTGCAGTGGTTAGCAACTTCACCTCACAGTAAGAGAGTCTGCAGGTTTGAATCCGGCTCATGGCCCTTCTGTGTGGAGTTTGCATGTTAGCGTGGATCTTCTCCGGGTTCTCCGGCTTCCTCCCACAGTCCAAACACATGTTACGGCCGTATGTGTTTCCTCTGCTGTTGTCCCTTTTCCCTCTTCAGTATCTTTGCCCAGGTGTGCTGCACTGATCAACAAGCTGGCCAGGTGTGCTGCATTTGCTAAACAAGGTTGGGAAGGAGGTGCTTAGAAGCTCTTTTGTTCATATGTCTTTGTTACTAAATCTTATGGATTTTGAGAGTTTTAAAGGTGTCTTTTGTGGTTGGTTTGGGTCAGTGTTGGAGTGTTGTTCGCCCCAATAGGGCTGTCCAAGGGTGGGGCGTAACACAAGTTAGGTGCATTGTTGACTCTAAATGTCCCATAGGTGTGAATGTGAACGTGGATAGTTGTCAGTCAGCCCTGTGATAGTCTGGCGACTTGTCCAGGGTGTACCCCGCCTTTTACCAATTTCCCGTGACCTGAAATGGGATAAGGGGTTACGGGTAATGAATGAATGCAATCTTTATGGATCGGAATAAAATTCTTAATAGGCTATATTATATATGAGTGAGCCAAATTATAAATCAAGCAATACAAATACGAAGTAATTCAAATTGAATTGACACGATTGCTGTTTACAGTGACTGTTGTACATAGAGATTAGTTAATGTGCGTAAGCAACAGTAAACATTTAAGTGTATTTGTACTTTAGAAAATATGGATCTGAGACAGAGTAACTCATGTAGTACAGTATGAGTATGTGTGTGTTTGTGTGTGTGTGTGTGTGTGTGTGTGTGTGTGTGTTGTGTAGGTGTTGGGACAGAGGGGGCGCCGTCATTGCCGCCCCTGGCCCGGCGAGGGAGACAGTTTGGCGGGCAGCCAGGACGGACCGGGGCCCTGAGATGTCCCTGTGAGTGACCTGGAGACCTGCTTGTCGCTCCACATGAGCATCAAATACACACGCACACACACACACACACACAGCAACCAATGGGGTTAGTCAAGGGTGTCTGCGTTTGTGCAGCTGGCTGAGTGTCTATGAGCAGTTATAAATGTGGGGGAGGTCGGGGGGGGGGTTGCAGTTGAAGGTAAAAGAGGCACTTTGGGGATAAACGTCTTATTGTTTCTCTCTGTCATGGCTCCCTCTCTTGGATCAATCACAGATCTACAAGCAGGTGGAGTTTTTTTGTCTGGACCGCAGAGGGCCAGCCCTACAAACGCAAAAGTCTGTCACTGAGTGAGGGGGTTTCCTCATTGGCCTCTTTCAAAATGAAAAGGCAGGAACACTCCTTTATGCAAATGAGACCATCCAGCGCAACGCGTTCGGCTCATGAAACTTAGACCAAGCTGTGAAACTAAGCCATGTAGTTCTAAAATGAAAGGAGATTCAGCAGTGGCATCGCCTATTTCTCGCTTAAAATGTTTTCAGAAGTAGATTTTGGTGGATAGTTTAAACGGAAAATTTGTGAGCATGCCGCCATGTCGTTTCCTGTTTGAAACGGTGAGCAGGAAACGAGGGACCAATCAGGTGCATTCCATGAGAGGGTACGTCACCGCTTGAATGGCGAGGTGAGTGGATAGAAGCAAAGAGACCAAACTCCAGTGTGATTTTGGACAGAGAATGCATATTATATTTATAATATTTTATTGATTAACACCGGCCATTTTGGTAGTACATGACAATAGAAGATAAATAATTTTGTTTTACTTTTCTACGGCACTGTTTAGGCAGTCGCTTTCAGTCCAAAATGGCGGAATCGTAGCTTTGCTTGTGGGCGCTGATGTTGCAATGGAATGACCAATTCATTTTAATTTCTTGGCATTATACATTCTTTGGTGGAGCAGCGTGTCCCGTATTGTCCTCGCCGGACCTGGTGGACATGTAGCGCTGGGTTTAACATTATAGACATGACCACTGACTATTTGTGTAACAATTTAGCCACAAATTCACAGACTGACCGTACACGGTCCAGACATATACTCGGTTTTGACCGAGTCTTGTTTACTTTTGGGATGTGTTGGCTAAATCTCCATTAATATTAATAATAATAGTAATAATAATAACTTCAGTAAGAGTTTGTTGTTCAGCATGTACTATACGAAAACAGACAAGGGACGTTAACCAGGCAGGACCAAATCGCCCCAACCCGCATCCTCAGAGGGACATTTATGGACACACAAAATGACGAAGCCAAGTCGCTCAATGCTCGCCTACAGAGTCCTACCGTCAACACAATTCAGTCGGCAGAATCCCTTTTGGTCTTCAAAAATCGCTTCAGACCCAAAAGAAGAAAAACAATAAAATAAAAGTCTGAGTCTTACTTCATGCACCAGAGACCAGGCTTCATTCTGCCCGCCTCAGCTGCATCCACGCTCCCCCTCCTGCTCATTTTTTGGATTAGCCGGAGACGTCACTGCCAAGATGGCGACAGCCGGAGTCGCTGGGAGCCGCCCACTTTGACCTTTATTTTTGCTCTTCAAAAACGTATCGGTGACATCACGGAGACTATGTCCATATTTTATGATTTATCATGACATTCCTGTAACATTGTCGACTCACGATGGACAGTTTAAAAGAAAAGCATCAAAATCAATGCAGTAGAGCCAGAGATATTGTCTTATTCGCCTACATTACCCACAATGCAACTCGACCGCCTACGGTTCGTTTGGAGATCAAGGTGTGTTGTGCTAGTAGTGGCTAATGTCTCTAGTCTGCAGCAGAGATGAGCAGTGGGCTCCAGAGGTCTGTTAAGATCATTTCTTTCTAACTCAACACCTCCAGATTTTTTTACTTTTCAAACTTCAACCAACACAGACTCTAGTGACATCACTTGAGGACGTTTATCTGACTTTACAGGGCTCTCTCTGGAGATACTAAAGGCTTTATGTTACTTTTAAAAACAGATGAACTCCACAACACCTGGAGACACACTGTGATGTCTTTAACAACTGGATTTTAATCCGTTTCTGATGGGTCTTGGATGCATCTGCAGACTCTGTCTGAGTTAGTCGTCTCTCACCTGAGACCACTTTGAGACCATTCAGTTGATGGAAGTCCTTCGTTGTAATAATCTCTCTCTGTTCCCAGCTTAAAAAATAATTCAACATTGTGGGAAAGATACATATTTGCTTTCTATGTAACAAGCAATCTGTTTTGTATGCATCATTATTTTGCCTCCAACTTTTCCCAAACAGGCGGCCCAACCTTCAAACCAACAATATTCAGGTCACATGTTCGCTTCTCTGACCTCTAGGCCTTGTTTACCTCTTCTCTCCAATCCCCTTACTCACACACACACACACACACACACACACACACACACACACACACGCACACACACACCATCCCCCTCTCAGCCCTATGGCAGTTTGCTGTTGTATGGAAACACAGCTAACCCTGCTGCCCTTTGAGTGTTCCTGCTAAACCAACCAACCAACCCATCTGTCCATCCATCCATCCACAGTCGCGATGCATCACCTATTGTTGATGGGAAAGATGTATGCCAACACACACACGCACACGCACACGCACACGCACACACACACCAGAGTTACCATGCAGACATTTGCGGCACATTGGAAAATCAAACCGTTATTGACTTTCACTTGACTACAGTGCCTCAACAAACTCCACTGTTTCCAGTCGTGTTTCCAAAATAAAGAAAGATGTGCTATTTTTTTTCTACCATGCTGCATTGCAATACAATCCAACAGTTAATCACAGCCCCACCTGAAACAGAGCAATGCATCACACTCAAAATTCAAATACAACTCAGTGATGGACATTTTCATTTAAAAACACACTTTAAATAACAAGTCATTTAATCACTGTATCAACCTATCACACTTAAAAAAAAAAAAAAAACGTCCTGTAAGAATTAATAAATGCAGTTTATAGCAGGATTCCATGCAGAATTGTAACCTTGAATGTACCTCAGATCAATCATTTTTTGACAGAGGACTGAAATGTGTCCATAGCACTGAGTATAGAAAGCTGTCATCTACTAAAAGTTGGCATCAAATACCATTCTATTTGATTTAAAGTGAATCTTGCTTTATGCAAAAATAGAAAGAAACCTACAATTTTTTAGGTCATTGTGTTTATGAGTGTCAAAATTGTATTGTTGGGAGACAAATGTTATAATAATGCTATTGACGGTGAATGTATGAACTAATAATTAAACAAAAAAAAGCAGAAATTGTAGAAGTAACTGCTGGATCAAATAGGCTACTGGAGTCAGTGTTCAAAAAGCCAAACAGTTTTAAAAACACACACACGCAGGCACGCACGCACACGCACACACACACACACACACACACACACACACACACACACTCTCTCTCTCTCTCCTTCTCTCTATGCATTGTTAATGGGAGTGAAGCACTCTGTGTTTGACTGTGGGTGAGCGAGGAGGCGGCGATACGTCAAACAGCATCAACATCAAACTAAGCCAAGTTCAAGTTCAGCTCGACGGCGCCGCCCTGCTGCTGCAGTAGGAACACTGCACCTCATCATCATCATCATCATCATCATCATCATCACCATATCTGACCTGAGGCTGACCTTAGACCCAGTCTGTGACCTATGACTTCTGACACAGAAGACCTAGTTACCGCTGTTTGTCTGAATAATTCACTGACAGCAGAGAGAAAGATTTTTTTAAGACATTTTCTTCATCTGCTGCACTTTGTTGTTGAACACTTGGAATGAAACTGAGGTTTGCAAAAATTTGGTGCAGTTGTAATATAAAGACAATTAGTCGATACACGGTGCACGAATGAACGTGTAGTTTGTGTTGGAGTCTGAGTCTGAACAGCGTAGCCACACGCGAGCACACATGGGACACTGACCCGGATTGATTTATACGTGTAGCAAGTTACAAACAGTCCCTTTTAAGTAAAAGTACAAAAGTTTTAGCATCAAAATATACTTAAAGTACCAAGAGTAAAAGTACTCATTATGTAAAATGGCCCATTTCAGAATAATATATATCATATCACTGAATATTGACGCATTAATGTGTTCATCACTTTTTTAATGTTGCAGCTGGTAAAGGAGGAGCTCATTTTGATTACTGCTGGGTATTCTATAATAATACATGAAAATGTATTAGTTGTGCAGAGGCTAAGCCAAGCTTTAAGCCACTGAGGTGTTGCCCCGGGCTCACCTGAATGACGCTGTGACGGAGTAGCCATCACTGACTGTGGGTAGCGCACACACGTAACCCCAGGCCGCACACACCAATTGTTCTCCGCTGAGTCGCTGGCTGCAGGCAGCGTGCATACACACACACACACACACACACACACACACACACACGCCAAACACTTCTCCGCTCCCTTCCTGATTCACTCAGAAGTTTAAACACATCGCGACATATATCCCTCTCCCCTAAACTGTTTGTCAGTAGTGCGACCAAGGGTGCACACTTGATTGCTCTGCTGTTTCCTGTGCGCATACATTCACCCAAACATTATTCTCACTCAGCAGTCGATGAAACGCTGCCTGTCCATCCTGTCATCGTGTCCCATTCATGAGTTTGACTGGCTAAACAGGGGCGTAACAAGTTTCCCCGTTAAAAAGAAGTGTTCTTGCTCGTTTTTTAGTGTCATGTCATCAGCATAAATATGTTTATTATTTTTCATTGTGATTTTGTAGCAAATTAACTTGTTTTGGATGGGGGGGATGTTTAGACAGAGGTGTAGAATTTATAGGTAAAATACGCCCTATGATTAGTATGTGTGCACATATATCACTTAAATTATTCAATATAATTATACTAAACCTTAAAATTTCCAGAATACCATAATTTTACATGCTGCTTGGTTTCGCGCAACGCACTCCTCTCTCTATCTCTCCTCCTCTCCCTTCTGCTCTGTACCTGTAGACCGTCAGCACGCCGCGCACCCCTGCCCCTCCCTGCTTGATAGTATGATCCTTGTCTGTCATCACCTGATTGGTCACATAGACGTCATTAACACAACATTCAGTCACAGTCAGTGCACGGAGTGCCCGTGGCGCGGAGAAGATCATCCTATCATTCTGCCTTGAATTAATTAAAAAAAAAAAAAGCTCCCATTGTTCACTTAAAAGAGCCGGCTCGTTCTTGACCGACGCATCATTAGTTTGGTTACAGAGAAGGTGACATTCGGTTAACTCACAGATTGCATTTTGGATTGTTTTTTTTTTTGCCTGTTTCTGACTGGAAAAGTATGGAGTTATTGAGGAACTCAATTTTCAGTGCTATTTGATGTTTTTGTACATAGCTGATATTCTATTTTTTCCCCTTTTGTAAATATTTGCACTGCTTGCACTTTGGGAGGCCGGCATTATAAAAGGAACCAATACAGCGTTTTTCGACTATGCCAGTGTTTTCACTTTGTACGGAGTTTTGAAGTAGAACCCCGCGACAGACGCGCTGAATAACGTTACCGTGTATAATCAAAGTCCGAAACACACTTTATGCTTGAACACTCCGTTTGTTTAATTTCCATGAAGCTTATCCATTAACTCGGTTACACGTTCACTCTAATAGAAAGAAACAAACTATATACAAGTAACGACTGCAGCAACAAGCTGCCTCACCGGCCCCAAACACTACCCCGCTGGTGGATTGAAACTCCATTCAACTCCAGCCGGCAAAAGAACTCCATGAATCTGCTCCTGATTCGATGCAGCAAGAGCCTCTCTCAGTTCTCTTTTCGCTCCGACGAAGTAAGTTCCATTGTCTGACTTGATGTAAACATCCTGCCCTCTCCTGCTGATGAACTGACGTAACGCATTTATGCATGCGTCAGTCTCCAGCGAGTTTGCCACCTCCAAATGAACTGCTCTACTCGTCGAGCAGGTAAATATCACTCCGTACCGTTTGCAGGTTGTCTGGCGTCATGGCATCATCCCATCCACAGCTTCTCCTGCAGAGCTCTTCTTGCAGCAACTTGGCAGACAAAGTGACCGGTGCCAGAATACCGAAAGGATCGTACACTGAACTAGTTGTGGACAGCATGCCGCGTCTGGTTAGAGACTGCTGTTTCACTTCCATCTTGAACTTGAAGGAGTTTGACTCGACACACCAAATCAGACGTAAAGCTCTCTCCATAGGAAGATTATCTCCAGATCCAGCTCCTTTAGATCCTGCTGATCCATTTCTCCAAAATGAAACCACCTCTTTAACAGAGAGCAGTTAGATCTTTAATAATTTGTATGGCCTCCTTTTCTAAAGCCCAAGCTCATCAAGCAGTCATCCGCATAAAAGTTGTGCTTAACAGCTTGAACAGTCTCAGCAGAAAAGTCGAACTTGTTGTCGTCAGCAGTTTTCCTCAGCGCATAGCTAGCACAACTGGGAGATGAAACTGCTCCGAACAAATGTACAGTCATTCTGTAGTCCTTGAGCTCCCTATTGAAGTCTCCTTCTGGCCAAAAAAGAAAGCAAAGACAATCCCTTTCCGGCTGTGCAACCTTCACCTGATAGAACTTAGCCTGAATGTCACCCATGAATGCCACAGGCTCCTGCATGAATCAAGTGAGAACTCCAAGTAGTGAACTGGTGAGGTTAAAACCTTGCAATAGTTCGCCGTTTAATGATGTTCCTTAAAATGTGGCTCCACAATCAAACACCACACGTAGAGTACTTTTTCTGGGATGATAGACACTGTGGTGTGGAATGTACCACACTTTTCCACTTCTGCACTGCCACTGCTGCTGAGGTACTTGATCCGGATAATCTTTCAATAACCCCATTAAGGTATAGCTTGTGTATTCCTTGTGAAACTGTGGGTTATTCACAAACCATCCCGTAGTGTTGCAGAGTAGTTCATGAATTCCATACATCTGACATCTTCTCTAGACAACTCTTTGTCCTCTGAGGTCTTTTCGTTAAAGTTGTGGTTATACTGATTGTTCAGCATGAGCTCCAATTTCGGATACAGAAAATCTACTCGCCACGGCAGAAGGAAGCTCCATGTCAAGATTCCTGCCATTTCCATTTAAAGGACCATTGATGACCCATCCCAACACTGTTCTTATAGCGTATGGGCCATCTCCACAGCTGTTGACATGCGTTGGGGTTCCATCAACATGTCAACATTGGCCTTAACGCTGGGGATATGAATCTTTGACAAATAAGGCCACCTTTTTTCAGATTTGCAGCAGTAACAATGTTGTCTGCAGCGACTGGCATCTGCTTCTGTGTGAACATCTGGTAGAAGATGAAAGTTATTTCCCTCAAGACCAGCCACCTCCATCCCTGACAAGGAGTACAGATGTCACGATATCAGAAATCTAGTAGTCGATACCAATACCAGTGAATTTCCGATATTCTCCATACCCAATTCGATACCACAATAAAAATAAATAAATAAATAAAGAGTTCAGCTAAAATACCCAGGATCAAGGGTCCACGCTAAAAACAAGGGGTTTAAAAAGAAGTCCAATGCAGGCCATCTTCTTCTGTCGGGGGACCGCGTCCGTCACCGCTCCACTCTCCACTCTTTGGCCGAATACCTAACGAGACACAAGAACAGTGGCAGTGGGGTGCACAACAGCGCTACTTTAAACTCTTCTTTTTTCCCGTGCCAGAGTGTTACTAATACCAATGGGTACTTACGCGGCGAGGCAGAGCTCCTCACTCTGCCGCTGCTGTACCGTCGCATTGTAACATTCTGAACTCTGCTGCTGGCGTCCCACACTTCGCTGGTGTTTGCTTGTGTCTCCTCTGTGCCTGGTCCTCTCACGGCTGCTCACGGCTTCTCTCTGCTTTCCCGACTACTCAAATTCCCCTCGTTGGTCGCGGCTTCTCACGGATTCCCTCGGCTTTTCCGACTAGTCGACTTCTCTAACCTCGCTGCTTGCTCGTCCTTTTCTTTCTCCGGGCCAGCAGCGAGTAGTCCCTCCTTTGGCTGCTGATTGGTCACCCGTCGCCCAGTTATCCTGTCTCATTGGTTTACTGTCTGTCTGTCAACCGGTGGGGCGCTACACAGGTGAAGGTGATCAGCTTCATTAGATGGGTGTCAAGCAGAAGTAAAAACATAAAAACTCAAACTTAAAACCATACTTACTTGATCCAGAAGACTTTCTTTGACATCATCCTCAAGTGAAACAAAGCTGTCTTTAAATCTAAGGTCAAGGTAGGTGGCAGTGTTCAAAAGAAGGTCTAAGTCCTTGCGATCATAACGTTGCTTGAGATATTCATTGATTGAACCCTTCATCTCCCGAGCAGGTAGAGAGTCATTGTCTTCATCACTGAGACATGTGATTATCTTCCACATCAATGGTAAGACAGAGGAGAGGGTTGTGTGTTTCTCACCAATGAGTGCATCAGTGAAAGGACTCAGTGTTCCAAGGACTTCTTTCAGAGTTCTAAAGTGGTAATGTCAGTGTCTTTGGGCATCAGATGCCATTTTTTCTGTCCTCTGCCAGCACCGCACACACAGCTTGCTGATGCTCCAAAAACCTTACCACTATATCATATGAAGAATTCCAACGAGTGGGTTCATCATGTTTGAGCTCATGTTCTGGAAGTGAGAGGTCCGTCTTGTTTTTAGTCAAGTTGACGTGATCTGGTGAAGGTGGATATGGTTTTACGAAGCCTTGACAGTGCTGCAGATACCCTGTCAATATTGATTGCTTTGTTGACTGCAAGGTGCAGATTATGTCCAGAACATGGGATCCATGTGGAATCGTCTTTAAAGGCCTTCTGTTTGTTGGGGGCATTGTCTGCCATTTTTGAAATGTCTAACTTCTCTCTGAGATGCTGGGTTATGAGGTCTCTAGTTTCAGTATAGATTTTAGGGATCTCTGTATACATGAAATAATTTCTACTTGGTAGCTGATATCTTGGGTTGAGCTGCTCAAGCATTTGCTGAAATCCATGTTTTGCTACAGTGTAGACAGGAACTTGATCCATGCATATGAATTCAGCAACTTCCCTATCCAATTTCCTTGCTTCATGTGAGTTTTTGTCGTATTTCCGGTGCCTCTGAAAAGCGTCTGATATGGTTGACTATGTATGTGTTTGAATCAAATTTATTTGGGAAGGTGGTCCTCGGAAATGTTTTGACAATCACAAGTGTGCCTTCAGTTGCAAAAGGTTGAGAACCCCTCTGTTTGATGACTTCGCTCCTGCGCAACATCCTCCTCTGGCTGACACTGTGAAAGGAAAATGATGAGACTTTATTCCTCAGGTATAGCTCAATGACTGTAAGAAAACAGCAGAGGCTGTACACGCACACACGCACTCTCTGTATAAATATATACTCAGATTGCAAGCAGTAGTTTAAATTCACTGACATGGTGACAGACCATTAGACCGTTTAAATATTTATTTCAAATGTTAATGTTATATTTTGTTATTACACGGCGTTGTTGAATACTCGATTCTGATTGGTTAATCACAGTGTTCTACGGTCTGCTATTTCTTTATAGCGTTGCTATGTATAGCAGACCGTTGCTATGGGCGCAGTTCTGATGTCGGACTCTGGCAGACCATTTATGTGTCAAAGTATTGATTTATCAAGTAAGTAGCCGTGTAATAAGCAGGATAATGTACAGCTAGCGGGTCATTGTTGTGAAAGAATCCTAGACAGGGCGATGCTGCACCCCGACGCAAAGCGTCTCCCACTCACCGCCACCACACACTGTCTGTCGGACACTCGCTAAAGTTACGCCGCACTGACAGACCGTATGTGTGTGACAATGGCAAGCACGAAGCCACCGGCAACGCTAGAACTGCTAACTTAGCACAAACACACACACTTGGACAACCGCTATTGTTACGCTGGGGCAGACACACAGCTGACAACGTGCTAAACTAAACTAAATGTGCGAAGCAGAGTTACTGGGAAAGTGACTGCATGTCCGCGACACTACACGCAGCATCGTGGCTGCTACAGTAACATTCCCGGGCGGGTGAACTGGGGACTCAGTTGTCTGTTGTGCTCATACACCGCAGTTGCGCACCGCTGCATGCGAGGCACTAATCTTGTCGGTTAACGGTTACTAATGGGTTAACAAGGGTCGGTTATCAGTTCATTTTAGAGAGATACAGTAAGCACTGTTGTTGAACACGGGCAGCTGTAATTTCATTTTGCTTGTGCATGATGGTGACAACATCTCCAGATGGAATTTGATCCCTTTGTTGGTGATTTACATGTTGCTGATTACATTGATTTTCCCAAACAGCTGTTGATCCCGGCTGTAATACTTGTGATGTTTCAGAATGCTGTTGATAATGTATTTCAGCACATTGCTTTGATGCAGTAGAAATCTGCCTTTCAGTTTGTTTTGGTCTGATGTCCTCTTGCTGTGGTGCCATGGGGTTAAGAGTTTTGAACGGTGCCAGTTTCCTCTTTTCCCTTTCAAAGTAAGAGTTCAGGCCATCTGGCTGTGAATGAGAGGAACCTTTTCCATCTGAGGCCTGCAAAACTTCCAACTTAGCAGTAGATGCAGCTAGCTCTGTTTCTGTTCCTTTCTCCTCCTTATCTGGTGTTCCTGTTCCTCCAATGCATGCAGTTCCTTTAAAGCTGCAGCTCTTTCTGCTGCTGTCTTAATTTGTGCCGATGACATGGTACTTGATTTATTAGTGGTGTCACTTTTGTTTGAACGTTCACCCACATTGGAAACACTGTCGTTAGGATTAACATCATCATGAACACCACCAGTATTAAAATCACCAATACCTTCATTTTCAGACACTTGGTCTGCATGGCTTAACACTCACTCTTTTGCATTAGTGATAATAAAGTCATTTTTGATCAATTTTGAGGTAAATATTGGGCTAATTTGGCAGTAATTCCAAAGAAATTTCAAATAGGTTACTTGCTAATTATTACCTAATTACCATGAAATTGGCGGACCTGTAAAATGAAGTGTTACCGACAAATGCAGGGAAGTAAAAAAGTACAATATTTCCCTCCAATGATGTTCAGTACTTGAGTAAATGTACTTAATTACTTTAGACCGCTGTTAGACACAAATTGACCAACGTCTCTATTTTGGTTTTACATCCAGCAGGGCAGGAAAAACAAGTAAACTAATGAGAGCATAGAAACTGGGACTGAGAGGGAGTGTGTGTTGTTGGTAGCATGTACACACACACACACACACACACACACACACACACAAACACACCATCTCCATGATTACAACTCTGACTCTAAGTGTTTCCATTTGAACTCGATGGATTATGTCGCCGACTTTAATGTTCCCGCAGGACTCTGTGTGTGTGTGTGTGTGTGTGTGTGTGTACGTGTGTGTGTGTGTGTGTGTGTGTGCATTGGATTAGTCTCTATTTGAAGTGTGAGGTCTGATCTAATCTGCAGGTCGCTGTAAACAGATGCAGTGATCCTGCCTGTCTGAACACAGTGTTCACTGGCAACGTTACACAACACACACAAACACCCACGCACATACACTCACACACACACACACACAGCAGATTAACACACAGCAGATTAACACGCTGATATCATTCTGTCTAACACCACTGCTTCCTATGGATGGTGGTGTAATAAAATACATACAGTACATTCATCATAATTGAAATGATCACCTCTGTAATAAGTGCATTGCAGGAGCAGGTGTCAGTGATGTCACAGGCCCCTCCCTCTCGGTTTTCTGCTCCAATAAGCACAGCCGAGGCTTCACTACACCGTGACCTCACTGACACTGCTGCCAGCACCAAACTGCTTTTATTATTATTATTATCTCCGCCAGAAAATTATATATTTGGTCATGTGTATGCATCTCTCTCTCTGTGCGTCTGTCTGTCTGTCCACGGCTAATCTCTGCATACTGCTGTACCATTCAGTTTAACATTTTTGTGCTCATGTGTGACTGTATGGTCAAGGACCTCTCGTGGCTGCAATGATTCACACTTTATGAAAACATGTTTTTTATACCATCATTGACTGCTGACTCCTCACTACTCTTAACCCAAGGGTAGGGGCAGTAAGTGATCAGGGTATGACAACTGTACGTAGGCTATATGGTAACTCGCTAAGCAAATGAAACTGAGCCGAGCGCTGGCTGCCATGGAGCTCGTCTTCTCGTGTGCTAAGAGGAGAGCTAGTGAGCTGTTAGCAGCCGGTGGGCAGCAGAGTCCTTCGGTGTGTTTGGCCAACAGAACTAAACACACCGCAGGACTGACCGTTTCTGCTCAGAGGAAGCGTTAAACAATTAACGTGAAGAGTTACACAGCAAACTGCAGTTTAGCCAAAGAACGTATACTGCTAAGAAGTTAAAGTCAGTTGCTCGTTCCATTGCAACATCAGCGCCCAGCAGCAGAGCTACGCTTCTGCCATTTTGGACTGAAAGCGACTACTGGATGCCAGTAAAACGTCCGCCTACAAAGAGCCGTACAAAAGTTAAAACAAATTATTTCTAATCTATTGTCATGTTTAATGGCTCTATAATGTCCTTTGTTGAACAATAAAAATATTATAAATATGCATACTATTATAACTACTTATTTACTTACTTACCATGGATGTATAAGAGGTTGTGATCTGCGTGTTAGTAAACAGCATTAAAGGTCCCATATTGTAAAAAGTGAGATTTTCATATTATAAAGCAGGTTTAAGTCCTATATTAATACTGTGAAAGTATCAAAACGCTCAATCCACAGAGAAATACACACAGCCCGTATTTAGAAACTGTGCGTTTGAAATAAGCCGTCAGGGTTTCTGTACATTTGTGATGTCACAAATCTACAATATTTAGACAATTTCACAGTTTTAAACGTAAACATACTAAATGTGTCCCAGTTTATTTCCTGTTACAGTGTATGTGAATGACAAATGCTGAAAGAAGTAAACATGGACCCAAGCTGTTTCCTAGCAACGCAATTCCGTTGGCATTCCATTGAAATGCGCTAAAACAGAGCGTTTCAGACAGAGGGTAAATACAGGTATATTCAGACAGACAGTATGAGAAAAATAAAGTGTTATTTGAACATTAAAGCATGTAAACATGTTCTAGTAGAAACCCAGAATACAAGTATGAACCTGAAAATGAGCATGATATGTACCATTTAAATTCTGTTGATGTCATGCTACTAGCGCTACTAGCTACTGGCCGATAGCCGGTTGTTTGGGAACAGAGACGTTAATACATCGACCACGGTACAGGCTTACGGCATACAGCCCATGGGTGTATTATAAGATAATAAAAGTGATGAATTACAGCCAATTTATCAATTTTTACAGCCGCATACAGCTAGCAGGAAGCTGGCAGAACCGGTAATGTCATATAAGCGTGCAGGGCGGTGCAGTCCCGTGGGTCTGATGCACTTTCATTATGCCGAGGAAAATAACTCGGGATTCAATGTTAATTTTACAACTTTTAGGACATGATTTAAATGAGGGCTATTTTAGTGTTCGTACTAAGAAGTTACCTAAAAAAAAAATGATCACCTTATTTACAGACGTCTCTTTTGTATTCTTTCAATAAAACATTATAACAGCGGTCGCTGCAGACACACCTGGAGTTCACTTCTCTAGTTTAAACTTGTTGTCAAACATAATCTTTTTATCTGTACATTTCTGAAAACCTGCTGAGCCTCAGTGACTCCCACAAGAGCCAACCTCTCCTTGTACAACAACTAAACACAAACACTAAGCTGCCCTACTGCATCACTATCTTTTTCTTACAGTGTCTCCAAACACTCAGCAGAAGCACATGTTTGACTTAATGATATGATCATTAAACCAGATTCAAAGCCTAAAAGCAGCAGACGCTGTTTCCGGTTATGTGACGACGAACTGAAACTGAGCTTAAATAAATCCTCTTAAGCTGCATATATGAAATACATCAGGTTATACAATCATTATTATAATAGTACAGTCTTACTGTCAATATTACAGTTATAATGATACCACACGGATGCTGAATCATTGTTAGTTTTGTTATTACGTATATGAAATAAATAATACAATACACATTCATCTTTCTTTTTTTTAATTACGAGATTTATAAGCTCATTTTAAGTATTTGTTTCATTACTGTGTATTACTACTTTTTATGTATTCATCTCATGTATATAATTCCTGATTATGCATATGCTTTGTCAACCTGTTTTTCAAAGGATGGTTGTGATATTAAACAGGCTGGGAACGGTTACGTCTGATGCAGAAACAAGTCAGAACCCAGACCAAATAAACCTTGAAGAACCCGTGTTTCTTCAGAATCAGCAGCTCGCTGCTCGCCACCAGGCCTCATGTGTTGTTTTGAGGTGTCTGACAGGTCGAGTCAAAACAGAGACAGCGAGGGAGGAAGATGGAGAAGGAGGAGGAGGAGGAGGAGGACGAGGAGGAGGAAGGCAACTGGTGCTTCTCGAAAAAAAAAAAAGAAAAGAAAAACACTCAGCCCAGAGCTGCTTCCAGGGTTTTTTTTGGACAAAGATGGAGGTGATAGGTGGAGATCAATAAAAAATACAGA
The DNA here is from genome assembly GCF_015220745.1 of Sebastes umbrosus. NCBI lineage: Eukaryota > Metazoa > Chordata > Actinopteri > Perciformes > Sebastidae > Sebastes > Sebastes umbrosus. The sequence goes on along the minus strand of NC_051278.1, from coordinate 29,944,971 downwards.
TCAGGGTGGAGGTGTTTTAACATGCAGCAGAGCAAACAGAGATCAAATATAGATACGCTGTCATTAACATATTTATATTTACTCCAGGCAGAGGTGACGTGTCTCTGCTGCTCGTACGAGATGTCGTGTGACTGTAAGATGTTGAAAACGTCACGTCAAAAGAGTGCTAATATCTGACTAATATCCATTCTATAAATAAATACAGAACAGTGTAGACCTACAGCATATTCAGTGTATTTTAACTGTATTCTCAAACACATTTATTCTGCTTTTGACAGTGTAAGATTGCAAAAATGCCAATTCAACTTTGGGTTTTGTACGGATTAAACAAGGGAGATATCAGTGAGCTTTAGATGAGTTTGGTAGGTGATTCTGCTGCCGTTCGACAGGGACAGGTTAGTTTTTTAGCTGTTGAAATGTCCCTTAAAGGGGGATTTGTCAAGTATTTAATACTTTTATCAACATGGGAGTGGGCAAATATGCTGCTTTATGCAAATATATGTATATATTTATTATTGTAAATCAATTAACGAAACAAAACAATGACAGATATTGTCCAGAAACCCTCACAGGTACTGCATTTAGCATAAAAAATATGCTCAAATCATAACATGGCAAACTGCAGCCCAACAGGCAACAACAGCTGTCAGTGTGTCAGTGTGCTGACTTGACTATGACTTGCCCCAAACTGCATGTGATTATCATAAAGTGGGCATGTCTGTAAAGGGGAGACTCGTGGTTACCCATATAACCCATTTTCATTCACATATCTTGAGGTCAGAGGTCAAGGGACCCCTTTGAAAATGGCCATGGCAGTCTGTCCTTGCAAAGATTTAGTGTAAGATTGGTGTATTATTTAGCCTCTTTTGCTAGTATGACATGGTTGGTACAAATGGGTTCCTTAGTTTTTCTAGTTTCCTATGATATGACCAGTACCTTCACTCTTTAAAACTGAGCCAGCTACAACCTAAAAATCATAGGTTGCATTAATGCGTTAAAGAACTTTGAACTTTAAAACCACTTTGACAGCCCTAATATACTGCAGTTGTTGTGCACATGACAATGAAGAACTTGAAACACTGGACCATTGACTGCAGTTTACTAATAAAAACTAGCCCCAAAAGGCCTCAGAGAAAGACTGAGTAAATGAAAAATAACACTGCGCAAATTGTATAATATTCGCCAGAAATACACACATACACACACACACAAAAAAAACACAGTCGACGGCGACCTCAGCAGTGTGAACCAGCTGTGTCAGGCTGACCCAGAAAGCCGCGACGCAGCACAGATCTCATTCATTTTCAGGGATTGTCAGCGCAGATTACAAAGGCTCTACCCCAATTGTTTTGTAACAAGCATGTGAAGTCAACACTAATACAAACGCCGCGGCTCTGAACTTCAAAATGCTACGGGACCTTTCTAGAGGCTTAGGGCCGTCGAGCACATTCAACGCTCAGGGAGCAGAAGCCCCCGTTAAGCTCCGAGGGCAAAGTACTTCTTTGATTGTTTGTTCAAAATCTCTTCCAAAAGCCACAGAACAAAAACAGAGGACAGATTATCCTCTTTTGGAGAGGAAATGAAATTCTTCAGATGAGGCACTTAAACAGGTTTCAGGATGAATGATGGGAAGCTGCTGTTTGGGTGGCTGAGTGTGTGTGTGTGTGTGAGTGAATGTGTGTGCGCTGAGGGGAATTATGAGTGATGCACATTTACTACTTGTTAAAGGGACTGTTTGTAACTTCTTACACGCATAAATCATTGCGGGTCGGTGTCCCATGCGTGCTCGCGTGTGGCTACGCTGTTCAGACTCAGACTCCAACACAAACTACACAGAAGCACCAAAACCGCAAAGTTCTATCTAGTGAAGTCCGTCTGTTAAACAGTGTTGGCCGCGGTTGGAGGACGCGGGGGAGACCGTAGCTTTGGTCTCCAGGGCCGGAGTCTCTGCTGTCCTCTGCTCCTCTGCCTGCTGCCTTCACTCACACACCGTGCTCGTTCTCGATATTTCGCTCCACTCTCACATGCATGCACGCTCACTACACACTGCAGAAGAGTTAGTTTAGCTCTGAGAATATCTAGTGAATGTACAGTGGACGTTTGTGCAGAAATAACTGCTGCAGCTCCTCCAGACCAACAGAGGTTTCCCGTGTCTTGTGAAGTGACGGGGCTCCGCAGAGAGAAACATTATCGTCTCCGACCAAAACTCCGGTGTCTCCCCTGTTCCCTCCGGCCACGGTCGGGAGGCTGAGGCAGGAAAAGCCAACACTAGGATCAGCATTGATTCATGGAGAGACCTTCGTCTGGTCAGCTAACATTACTGCCAAGCAGCTGAAATATAGAGTGATATTGTTGTTTTAGCTGACGTGTGTCGCCTCACTGTTTTGAGCGATGCTCGTTCATGTCTATGTAGAGCGAGCACAAGCGCAAGCAACAGGACGCTGACTTTCGTTGACTTAACGGCCACAGGTGTCGCTGTTAACAAGACATTTCTGATTCTTACAAACAGTCCCTTTAAAGCTGTAGTTGGTTACTTTGACCAAATATGATAAAAAGTTATTTTTGTCAAACGGTCACTATATCCTGACAGTAGTGCATGAGACATATTCCTCTCCCTCATCCCAGTGCTCCTAATGGCATCTGCAAGATTTCACCGCGCCTAGAAGGAAAACAACCACTCACCCGGGCCGATCAAACGGTCAAACTAGGCAGCGCTGATCAAATATGAATCAATATTCTGTTACTGTAATGCCTATTCCTCGCCTCAAATGTTTTCAATGAGAAAGTCTTTGACCCGCCTGCCTAGTCGAGCCAAAACCAGGCACCGCCTACCGGCCTGAGCAAACCTTCTCATCGTCCAGCTAAACAGTACGCTGAAACATGTTTCTGAAAACATTTGAGGCAAGAAATACAGGAACAGAATATTGATTCATATTTGATCGATACAGCATAGTGTCTGTCAATATTGTGCGTGGCAATATTATATCGATACACGGAAGTCAAGTATTGATCTTTTATTACATAAAGTATTAACCTCTTAACAATCCGACGGCCCGGCTAGTCTGTCTTTCAGAGTTGCAGCGGGCTCAGTTTTAAAGCTAAAGGGAAGATTCTGGTGTCGTATGAAACTAGAAAAACCTGAGGAATCTATTGGTACCAATCATGTCATACTAGCTTGTTGCAAAGGAGTTACATTTTGGCAAAGAAAAACTGCCATGGCCATTTTCAAAGGGGTCCCTTGACTTCTGAACTCAAGATATGTGAATGTAAATGGGTTCTATGGGTACCCACGAGTCTCCCCTTTACAGACATGCCCACTTTATGATAATCACATGCAGTTTGGGGCAAGTCATAGTCAAGTCAGCACACTGACACACCGACAGCTGTTGTTGCCTGTTGGGCTGCAGTTGGCCATGTTATGATTTGAGCATATTTCTATGCTAAATGCAGTACCTGTGAGGGTTTCTGGACAATATCTGTCATTGTTTTGTTTCGTTAACTGATTTCCAATAATAAATACATACATACATTTGCATAAAGCAGCATATTTGCCCTCTCCCATGTTGATAAGAGTATTAAATATGAATGAAAATGGGTTCTCTGGGTACCCACGAGTCTCCCCTTTACAGACACATTTTTAACAGATAAAAAATGTGTGATTAATTTGCGATCAATCGCCATTAACTATTTTAATCGACTGACAGTATTCATATTTTAGCAAATGTTTTATGAAGGAATTATGCATTCAACATATTTGTGATACACACAACGAGATGTGGTGAGAAACACCGAACTGTTTCCAAGACATTTCCACAGGGCAGCTTCATTTCTCTTCGGCAGGGAGCAGGAGTTCAAGTGTGTTTTCAGTGAGCACCCAGTAGGCTAATGTTTGGCACTTCCACAGTCGCTGCATCTTCAACACATCTTGGAACGAAGCCCATGAACATCCACCTTGTTAACCGACTAAACTCCTGGGAAAACAGAGAGCTTCCCTCAGCGGGAAAATGCGCCTGATCTTCTTCCCCTCGTTAGATTTGAAACAAACCCAGTGATCAATGAGTACTGGTCCGGAAAAAAAGGGGAACTTGGGTCTATTAGTGGTTTTCGGAGACCAGGCGGGTCCCTCAGTAACGGGGTCAGGAGTCTGTTGGCGTCCTAACACGTTGCGACTCTGCTGGACTCGAAACTGTCGCCTCACCTCAGCCTCACACGGCGGCCCGCAGCGCCGCCCATTCATTTGAATGTTTTCTGGGCTGATGAGGATGCGAGGTCGGCGAACTGCGGGCCAAAAGACTAACATGATTGCAGGGGACAAAATAATGACCAGACGCTGCAAAGTTGCTAAAGTGTGTCATACATTATTATTATGCAAGCAGGGCAGCGTGTGGCTGGACTAAAACAAGGGAAGGGACATCGTTGGGTTTGTGTGGTTTGCCAAAAGAGGCGTCCAAATGAGCTCAACGTGCCGATAGCTGACGCTTCCTTCCGATTTAACGCTTTGCTGAAGCTGCTTTTGGGTTTTCTCTCTGCTAACAGAAAACATCCTCAGCTCATTGTTTATCCATCACAACTTTACAGTCACCAAATTTTGTCAGACCTGGTCTGCATGTCTGATTAAAGCACGTGTTTTACCACCTGCACCGAAAAAATAACATTTAGCCACACGGCCGAACTGTAAACTAACAGCAGCTTAAGATCCGATTATCTTTGAAACAGCAGCTGTGTGGAAGAATTAATGACAGTGGTGATTTTAGACTCTTTTTGGGGGCGCTCAAGCACACCTAAATTTCATCTCTCACCCTTACCAAATACTAGAAAACACAAGAAATCCATCGGTATCAACCATGTTATGCTAGCTTATCGGGAAAGAGGCTAAATAATGCTACAAAGTTAGGCTAAATTCTGGCGAGGGAAAACTGTTAGGGCAAATTTCACAGGGGTCCCTTGACCTCTGACCTCTATAATCTGGATGAAAATGGGTTCTACTTGTACCCACGGGTCTCCCCTTGGGCCTTTACATACAGTACATGCCCACTTAATGATAATCACATGCAGTAAACCCCCGCGGCACAAAAACACTGGCGCTGCGCTGTTATGAATCTCAGAGAACCTGAGATGGAGAGGGCAGAGGAGAGTACCGGCAGCTTGTGAGAAACTGTGGTACGCGTGAAAAAGTACCGCTGTGTACTGCGGCGTACCGGCCCACTTCGAGCACTGGTCCCCCCCAGTGTTGAAACAAAATCTACGCACTTCATTGTATACATGTCACATTGTCATTAGTGGCTGAGCCCCCTTAAAGGTCTGATCCTACAATTGCGACTGGTTCATGATGTTTGGAGAAGGCGTCTTTGTTTCAGTGACACTATTCTTCAGTATAGAACACACACAGGTGCGCTCATGTCAAACATCCACAGGGATTTTTCACAGGAAACAGGGGGGTTGGGGAATAATACATATTTCCCTGCAGTCATCCCTTATATACTGTACCTGAGGGCTTACTTGCTTATCAGCTCTGTAAACGGAGATGGGAGTTTCATCTTGACAACAGATGCTGTGAGGTCAGAAGGTCACAGAAGGTCACTTCGGGATACGATGAGAAGAAAAGGTTACCCACGATGCCTTGAGGGAGCGAGAGAATACGCTGCTGGAGCAGAAAGACTCATCACACCCTGATGTAGATCAGTGACGCCTGGAGGAGCAAATGGATTACAGAGAGGTGACCGAAAGTTTCCCTGAAATATTAACAAGGGTTTGTACAGAAGGTGGAGGGAGTATCTTGAATCACCTTCCTCTTTCTAATTATAACATACAGTAATGTATCAGTGTGAGATCTACACTGTGAAGGCTCATTAAAGTCTAAACTTATGAGTTCACCGCCTCCAGTTTCAACTTACAATTTGTAATTTGAAACTAAATCAGCCCCTTAAAGCTGCAGTGGGCAGGATTGGAGCACATATGATTAAAAAAAGTTATTTTTATAAAACGGTCACTATATCCTGACAGTAGTGCATTAAACAGGTAATCTGAAAAAAATCATCGGTGTCCTCCGGTGCTCCTAACGGCATCTGCAAGATTTCACAGACCGGAGGAAAACAACCAATCAGAGCCGAGCTGGAGCCTTGCCGTCTCTGAGCAGCTGTCAATCACTCGTGAACTCCGACCAAACGGTCAAACTAGGCAGCACTGATCAAATATGAATCAATATTCTGTTACTGTAATGCCTATTTCTCACCTCAACTGTTTTCAGAAACATCTTGTAGTGCACTGTTTAGCTGTAAAATGAGAAAGTTTGTAACCCGGCAGCCATGTTGAGATCAGTTGAGGAAATACAAAGCACCGCTCACCAGCCAGTAACAAACTTTCCTACATAGCGACGCGTGCAGCTCACCAAACTTGGACCAAGCTGTCAAACTAGGTGATCTAGTTCTAAAATTAAAGGAGATTCAGCAACGGCATTGCCTATTTCTCTCTTAAAAATGTTTTCAGAAGTATTTTTTTGGTGGATTGTTTAGACAGAATAACAGAAAGTTTACGAGCAGGCCGCCACTTTGTTTCCTGTTTGAAACAGCGAGCAGAAAACCAGGGACCAATCAGGTACTGTACGACAGGGCACGCTTGAGTGGAGCAGCGTGTCCCGTAGTGTCTTCGCCGAACCTGGTGGACATGTAGCGCTGGGTTTAATATTATAGACATGACCACTGACTAGTTGTGTTACAATTTAGCCACAAATTCACAGAGTGACCGTATGCGGTCCAGACATATACTCAGTTTGGAGCGAGTCTTGTTTTTTTCCAAACACAGTTCCTGACTTAATGTCAACAAAATCAACAGCCAACAAATTCTACTTTTACAAGATTGAAAACGTTCAAAAATTAGGAAAACAACAACACAGTTACATCAACTGTTTTCAATTAAACGTTGCGTTTTTCCCACCTTGACAACTAAAAAGCACCAAGATCAGAAAATGTGTATTATATTTTGGACTTCCAACATCAGAAAACAAATTAACAACATACAAAACCAGAACATTTCACTTCTTTTTCTCAACTTCAGGCCAGTCAGTCACAGATCGCAGGATGATTTGCTGCTGATTCCACAGAAGAACAGATGATGAGAAGAAAGCTTTTATCAGCTGTTTTAATAACAGAATATGTCTCATTACGGCTGAGTGTCGTTAAAGCTTCTAACAGTAGTGTTCTTTATTTATTCTACCGGTTTAAAGAACATTTCTTCGTGATATCGTTTACTCTACATACTGTACTGTATGCTTGATTTCTCAGCTCTGATGTAACAATTCAACATTTTTATGTGTTTCAGGTTTTTTTTTTGGAATCCCTGAATGAAAGAAAGGCACCAGAAGCCTGTGACCTGTAAGGAATGATTAAAGAAAAAGAATTACCGTTTTGTGACACCCAGCCCAATTCAGATTAAAAACATAAATAAAAAGAAACCCATCGACATCCCAGTCAAATATACACTCCCAGTAGAGCACATGAAATGATCCTCTTCATGAAAAAGGCTCTAATCAACCAACTTTTCTTCACAATCCTCCGAATGTAACTTGAGGAGATACAAAGATTTGAATATGTATGGACAAAGCTTGTAAAAAATGTGTTTTTAAGAGTAGATTGGGTCTGCAGACAACATGTACTTGGGGGACGATTAGTCAGTCATTTAACAGAAAATGTATAATGTGTTGGTTCCAGTATCTGAAATGTTAGGGTTTATCATTACTTCTTTTTATTTGATAGTAAATTGAAAGTCTTGTGTTTTGGACTGTTGGTCGTACAGTTTAGGAAATTGTTATGTTGCATTTTCTGACACATCGTAAAACCAAATGATTCATCTTTTAATCAAAAAATAAACTGCAAATTATTCAAATAATTGTGAGATCAAACCCTAAACATGCTATGATTTTGGAATGTTTTTAATTAGATTATTCCAAGTTTTCTGTTCTGCACTCAAAACGGTGAAATTTATCCAAAATTTAAAGGGGAATTAAAATGTTCAACCAAGTTAAAGCTTCAGTAGGCAGTATATTTTTGGCATCATTGGGCAACAATTCCATAATAACCTCTCAGCATATTGTAATTCAAGTGTTCTGAGAGACTTCTGCACCTTGTCATGGCTCTGTTTTCGGGCTTTAGAAAATGTAGCTTGTGACGGGAGACTTTGACCAATCACAGGTCATTTCAGAGAGAGAGAGCGTTCCTATTGGCTGTGCTACGGCTGGTGGGCGGTGCTTGGTTTTGGCTTGACTCTTTTAAACATGGCTGCCAGGGTCACAAACTTTTTCATTTTACACATAGGACACAGAGGCACATGATTTTTTTTCCAGATTACCTGTCTCATGCACTACTGTCAGGATATAGTGACCGTTTTATAAAAATAATTTTTTTTAATCATATTTGCTCCATTTCTACTCACTGCTGCTTTAACTGGTTTACTAAATTAATTTACACTCAAATGAATAACTATATAACAAAGATGACAAATGTTTAACTTTTGTGGCAAGAGCGCCGCCGTGTTGCATGCTGTACTCTAGCCTGTGACGTCATGAGGTGGGTTAGCTCGGCTCATGGATGTACTGCAGTGCTGGCTAGTAGCACTGAAGAGCCCTCCGACAGACACCATCTCTGCATCTCCTGTCCTCCCCCTCTCTGATCACTCTAAAGTAACGCAAGGCAATGCATACAGTCTGCTGTACTGTACACATCCAACTCTGATGTATCCAAAGTCTGTTACACACTGTTGGCGATTATTTTTTTCTGTATTTGTCAGTTCAAACTGTGTTGCTCTTAGCCTGATATATTACTGTAACTTCTTCCTATTTTGGTGATATACGATCTGCGCACTGAGCTTTGATTGGTCAGTAGGGGGTGCTTTTACACAAGTTATCTCGAACATAACTTGGGTTGGGGTCAAAAAGTCATAAAATGACGTCCTAACGTCTTTTCCTGACCACTTCGTCATGAGGTCAAGAAAAGATGTGAAGGAGAATTCAGAAGTACTTTAGGAAAAGACAACCGTGGTGTTGAGAGAATCCAACTGCACTTACGCTAGGCTGCATAATTATGACGCGACGGCAGCGGGTGTTATTCTGCCGTGGTGAAACTACAATGTTCTGAAGATGGACTACAAAAGGCGCTACTCCCCTCTGTGCGTTCTTAAACAGCTCCTTCAGTGACAGACTGCTTCACCCGCGGTGTGTGAAAGAGAGACACCACAGGTCCTTCTGCTGCTGGAACACTTTACATCAACATGTAATAAAGGATTATCTGACCTAACGTGGACAACAAATGAAAAATATCACTTCATTACCAAGGCTGGAACTGAAATAAAAAGGAATAGCCTATAGGCTACCACAAGGTATATATGATAAATAATGATTTATTGTTTGAGTTATGGTGAAGGAGTAGAACCCTTAAATGTATATTTCTTCCTACTCCTTTTCAGACGTAATATTTATTTATGTTGATTATTTGTTTGCTATATGTTTACTGTTCAATGTATTTGTTATTCTTGTTTTTTTACTTATTTGTTATAATATAATAGAAATAAAGTGAAATTAAATGTCCACTCATATTAATCAACATGAATCCCAATTAGAATATGACTGAAAATAATATGCAAGATAAGTATATCGTTTGTTTTTATGAACGGCCGGATGGTGCGCCACTTTAAAAGTTGAGGTCGCAAGGAATTGTGGGGCGGCATCATCTCCTTTCCTTTCGGTAAAGGATGGTCAGGTGTATCCTATGCTAAAGGAGATAAGAAAGGAAGCATTGAAGCTCCTTTCCTGAGATCCGGGTCATTTCACTCCGTTAGGAACCTTCCCAAGCAAAAAAAAAATAATAACTTTTTGACCGCAGCCCTGCTCTGGAGGTGTACAGCATCAGTTACCATGGCGATCTTCCCTGATAAGACATGACCCACCGTCGTAGGACTGAAAACCCTGAAGGGTTAACCCTGAAGTTACCTCGCTAACCACAAATCCTGCTTCGTAGTACAGGCCTCTGATGTCTCAAAGCTTCTTTTTTTTAATTTTTACTGAAGATCAAACTGGAACTTTCTTCTTGATCACCGTCCTGTTTTGTAAATCTCCCTCAGTTCGGTCGAGCAATTCTTTTCTCCTCGTCTCTTTTGTAAAATCTCTTCTATCATCATTCGTAGGAGACTGGAATCTCATCGGTGTTGTCATCTCTGACCTTTGACCTGCTGGCTACTGGTAATGTTTGTGATGGAGGAGCTGAAACCAGTTTTACTGTGAATCACTTTGGATTCTAGTGTTCTTTAAATGCCTGAAATTTAAAATGTAACACTGGATTGTTATTTAATTCAACACTTTATTTCCTCCCAACAGGAATGCTGTTTAATGGTGTTGCCACAAAAAGGTTTCCTCACAGCCTGTCAGCTCTGCAGTGAGGTTGCTTCCCAAGATCCTGATAAAAAAACCAAAAAAAAAACAGACTCAAACATACCAAATCCATCCACAGTCAACCTGTTGGTCCCCTTGTCAGCAAAATAAATACCACAATATATTTGCCATCTTCTCTTCTAAAGTCAGGGGAGGCTCACACTACTAAACTTTAATCTGAAGTTACCATCTTAAATGTTTTAGTGTCTGCCGTCCAGCCTGGACAGGGAAATAAACGTCATCCGTCTGAAATATCTGAAGAAACTCGACCTTCAACATGAATGAAAGTATCTGTAAGTAATGTTCTGGCACAATCAGGGTTGGTATTGTCTGTACTGCGACTGTGAAGGCAGAGGGTTGTTGGTTCCAAACCGGAGCGGCACCGTCGACCCTCCGAAGGCAGTTCTGTAGCTCTGAGAGGAAGGCACCCCGCTCCCACTCACACCCAGTCCAAACCCTGGTCCGAGACCCTGAGCACCGAGTCCCAACCCACCACCACCGGGCCGCACTACGCCCTGACTCAGCATCCCCGCGTAGGGAGACGCTCCGTAGGTGTGTCCCACGCCTCCGTAGGGCCTGTGGGCGTGGTGTCCCACGGAGGGCAGGACCACCGGCTGCGCGTTCCTCCCCGGCGTGTCGAAGGCAAACTCCGGAGGAGGGCTGCTGGGTTTGGAGGGCGTGGAGGTCAGCGGGTCCATCTCTCCTCCTGAAGACAAGAGCAGAGGAGGAGTAGAGGAGGAGGAGGAGAGGGCGGCGTAACCTTCAGGACCCTGAGGGGGACCAGATGAGGAGAGGGTCCCGGTGAGGAGGGGTCTGGTCCAGTCGTCTTTAAAGATCTGGACGGTCAGAGTGGAGACGAGCGGCAGCAGCCGGTTGGTGACGTGAGCCAGAACCAGCTGCTCGTTGGCGTCGCGGCGGATACGAACGTGTGCAGAGCCGGCCTGAAACAGAACGGTAGAGGGGGTGAGTGAAGAGGGGCAGAGGGGTAGAGAGACCAGAGAGAGAGAGGGCACAAGGGAAATAAGTCAAATATGTTTTAACATTTGAAATCATTTCAAAGCAGTTATTACAAAGTGATTTACACAAAAAGAGGAAAAATGTCTTTGTCTTTTGGCTGATGGGTCGCCACAGAGGATCATCTGAGAACCTATTTTATGATCCGCATATTTGATTTGGCGTAGGTTTTACACTGGATGCCCTTCCTGATGCAACATGCAAACTCCACACAGAAAGGTCCCGCCCAGACCGGGGATCGAACCCTGGACCTTCTTGCTGTGAGGCGACCCCTGTACCACCGTGCCGCCCAAATGAAAGTCCTCTTTTTTTTTTTTTCATCTCGGGCGCTAAAGTTATAGGTCTTGTGTACACAGGATAAAAACATCCAAATCATCTTTTCAGGAGTTTTGGGTAGTAAATTTTAATTCTGGACCTGCGCAGGTCAGCAGCTCTTCCTGTACAGAAGGACTTGACTATGTAAAGGCTCAGTTTTACAAAGGACATTTGTATAGTTAGATAGAAAACTTAATTAATCCTGGCAGAAAATGTCACTGTTACAGCAGCTTGAAGCAAAAAAAGATAAAGAAAGAGCACAAAAAGATACAATACTCCATGTCGTCTGTCCTGTTAGTTCCAGTAATTAAGGACAAGGCTGGTACACTCACACTTACCAGTTGCTAATGGGCTTTATACATAATAATACATAATAATAATTCCATTTTCAAAGCAACTCAGACTAGATTTTATTGTTCAGTGATGCTAGCCTGTATCTGTCAGCCGTCATGCTGCTTCCATCAGAACTTAAAAAAACCCTCCAACAGCTGATTAAATAATCATCACAATGACTCCATGACCTTCATCGCAGCACGTTTCACCTCAACATTCAGCCTTTCAGTTCTACCTCTGACCCAAAAAACACCAAACTGAGGTTCTCATTTCCTCCTCGTTTGCTAATTTTAACGTCAACGACCTCGAAAGGACAGAACACACACACACGCACATACACACACACACACACACACACACACACACACACACACACACACACACACACACACACACACACACACACACACACACACACACACACACACACACACACACACACACACACACACACACACACACACACACACACACACAGAGTCCCCTGTGGGGCAGAAGTGCAGTCAGAAGGTCAAATCAGTTTGGACAGCTGCTCTGTTAGCGGTGGGCCAACAACCAACAGTTGTATAACTGTAGCAACATCAGTCACAACAACAACGGGAGCAGCAGCAGCAGCATCGATAACATAAATACTAACAACTAGAAGCATCAGGGCTGATGTAAACAGAGGACGCTGCTCCACCCGCAGGCATCAGGAGGTACTACACACACACACACACACACTCACAAACACAGAAACACACACACAGCATGGAAGAGTGGCACCAACATCCCTGATTTAAAAAAAAAAAGAGATCAAATCTGTCTAATAACCGTCTCACACACACAGATATACTGACCGCAGGACATCAAACAGAAATACCAAAAATCATGATATGAAAATGTATGTGTTCTCACATAAAACCAATCAGAGATCATTTGAAGTTTTCATTTTTAGTTAAAACAAGAATGTGTTTGAATTGTATTTAAAGTGATCTAATTTATTATTTTGTTTTTATTTATTTACTCCAGAAAAGGGGTCTGGTGATGTATTTGTGCTACGTTAACAGCTCTAGCGTTGCCTGAGGCATCATATTGCCGCCGCACACGTAGTCTGCGTAACTTTATTGAGTTTCCGACAGACCGTGTGTGTGTGTGTGTGTTGGTGGTGAGTGTGAGGTTGTTGGTGGCGTTCTAGGTGTAGCAGTGTGTGTACATTGCTCCGCTCAAGCGAGCTGGAAAGACGGGAGTTAACTTCCTGTATCCTGCAACTCCGGCTCCGCCTCTTAAGGTGGGCTGTTAAGGTGGACCAGCTATTTTTCCTTAAAGTGACGAGCCGCTGCTCTGAGTTTTGCTCAGCTTTTTAATTCATTATTAATATTTCTTTTAACCGTTTTAACCGATAGCGTTAATCGGTTAAAATGCTTAATGACGGTTAACGGTTAAACGGTTAATTATTAACATCCCTAGTTGCGAATGGTCGCGAGCAGCTCTCTCCCGCCAGTAAACAACATTAGGGTGTAGCTTTATTGACTTCCGGGTAGAAACAGTCGGGATTGTACAGTACACGCTGTACAGCGCCAGAAACAGGTTGAGATAATGAAAAGGAAAAAAAGTGTGAAAATTGCCATAAATCAGTAGAAATAAGGGAGAAATGTGACCCTGGGAGGAAACCGGGAGAGGGCGAAGAAAAACGGGAGTCTCCTGGGAAAATCGGGAGGGTTGGCCAGAATGACGTGCTTCAAACACAACTGCAACGTCCACGATTCGATTCCCAGCCGAGGGAGTTTTGGTGCATGTCATACCCTTCTCTCTCTCCACATCTCCTGTCTGTGTCTCCATCACATCACATTGTAAAATATGGGCGAAACTCTTTCTTCTTATTCTAAAAAAAAAAAACTTTAACAAACGAACCAAATAATTCTCAAAACAAGGCCTACTTCCATTACTTGGTGTTTATGAAGCTTTCAGACACACAGTAAGTGGACACATAATAAGCCAAAGCCAAACATAGTAAATGGTCCTTGTGTTGAGAATCTTTTGCCAAACGCCTATTTTCCATCGGGAATTAACATTCAGGGTCAACAACAGTTCAGTTAAATAAGCTACAATTAATAATCTGCATTCAATTCTGAGAGCGGAGTGTGTTTCTGCAAAAAGGCAGACAGATGTTGGTGTGTGTGTGTGTGTGTGTGTGTGTGTGTGTGTGTGTGTGTGTGTGTGTTTGTTTCCGAGGACCTCAGCCCTGAAAGCCAGCTGGGCTTGTTTGCTGTCGCCACAACAACGTGCAGACGACTACGACAACTCGACACAGATAACAACAGTGTTCCCTCCAAAAAAACTGGAGACGGAGAAAGAGAGAGAGAGAGAGAGAGAGAGAGAGAGAGCGAGAGAGAATATCTCCGCATGAATGACTTGTTCCTTCTTCTCGTCTGGGTGAACAAATCCCTGCTGATCGTCACTCCGAACGGACGAATGACAGAGAGGGGTGAACGAGACGAAGGGGGGGGGGGGAAACAACTAGAAACCAATACAGAGACGAACAAAAACACACTAACTAACTAACAGGAGGATGGAAGGAGTGAGGGAGAGAGAGAGAGAGAGAGAGGATAGAAAACAGGATGGAGACGGACAAAAAGTCAGAGGGAGGGATGGAGGGAGCTTTACATCGATCTGAAACGAATGAATTGCTAATTTATTTAGGAATTTGCTGCCCTAAATCCCAATAACTCACCTCATTACCTTTACTTCTTGCTCACAGGTGCATTTTCTTGAATAAAGTTCATCAAATTGCCACAAACAAAGTGGCACATGACAGACCTGGGGTCAGGTCGTATTATTATTATTATTATATAAGGAGGAGTGGCTGGTTTCTGGGTCTCTGGAGAAATAATGGAGTTGCTGTATGCACTGTACATACACAATGTAAAGAGCTGAGTCTCCATCACTTTCAGCTACAACTAAATAAAATCCTATTTTAACAATAATGTGTTTGTTTCAGCCAATTAGAAAGAGCTTTTTTAACTAACAGCTACAAATATGTAACATGGAAAACAGCCTCATGTCCATTTTTTCTGGTTTCTTTGGCGGGGAAACGTACCAGAGATCCGAAGCCGACAGTCCAGAAGTGCTCATTCCGAACCTCCAGCACTCCGTCCAGAGTCGACACCTGATTGGACACAAAGTGGAGCCATTAACCAATAAGAACCACATAATATGAAACTATAAGAAAGTAATCCATCGGTACCAACCATGTTATGGTAGCTTGTCGGGAAAGAGGTTAAATAATGCTCCAACGCAAAATTTTAGCAAGGAAAAACTGGCATGACCATTTTCAAAGGGGTCCCTTGACCTCTGACCTCCACATATGATAATAAAAATGGGTTCTATGGGTACCCACGAGTCTCCCCTTTACAGACATGCCGACTTTATGATAATCACATGCAGTTTGGGGCAACAATTAAAAACAATTCATTCATTTCTAATTTATGACTAGAACAATTTGACGCACCGTGCTGAGCTGTGAAATCTTCAGATTTCCAGCTTTCAGATGATGTACACCACTTCTATGTGACATCTACTGTTGACCTGCTATCTCCCCCTACAGACCTCCTGTACCCCCCTAAAAAAGTCAAAAGCTGGTTTATTGTGGGTCTAAGAGGGTTAAAGTTATGTAGCTGAGGTTTGATTTAAAAACAGGCAGTGTGGGGGACAGCCCAACATGTGGAGCTTTGGAGCTGCAGCTGTAAAGGCTCGGTCACCCCTGAGCTTTAACCTATAGACCTCGGGACAGTCATAAGCAACTGCTCAGTGGATCTGAGTGTCCTTGATAAAAGATGTGGTTTTAAAAGGTCTGAGAGAGAAGTTGGAGCTCCCCCATTTAACGATTTATATGTTAATAATAAAATATCAAAATCAATCCTAAAACGCACAGAGTGAAGAGAAGCCAGAATAGGGGAGATGTGCTCACGTTCACGTGTACCAGTTAATAGACGAGCTGCCGCGTTCTGAACAATCTGCAGGCGAGACAAAGAGGCTCGGCTAACACCGACCTAAAGTGCATTACAATAATCAAGATGTGTGGTGATGAAAGCCTAACTGTGGACTGACATCTGATTTATATCAGTGAAGCTTTAATGTCTCCGAGGGGTAATTTGGTTAACAGACAGCAGGCAACAACGATTATTGCAGAAAGAATACAACAGTGAATAAAACTAACAATCAATACAAAAAAACAAGTACACACAAATACACAGAAAGCAGACATACAGTACGTTGAATTAAACGTTAAATCACTCCTCTCACCTCTCGGAGCAGTTTGTCCAGTTGGCCGATGACGTGTGACGGCGTCGTCTGTGAACGAGAGAGGACAGAAACTCATTGTGATCACACGCTTCCTAAAGTGTCCCGATGTTGGACTGTGAATACAGTACGGACAGAGAAAGACGGGTTCATCTTACCTGCAGCAGAACTTTGCCGCTGTAGACGCTCATGGGATACATGGTGCCAAAGGTCATGAGCGCGATGGCGACCGCCGACGCCGTGTCCACCGCATTATAGTTACTGAGCACACACACACACACACACACACACACAGCAAATGACATCAATATTTACTGAATATCCAAGACATTAAAATGCTTCAAGACAAGATCATATTAATCAAACATTCTTACTGGATTAATTTAGAAATTTCCAAAGTAAAAGTCCCTAGAAGTGTATAATTCAACTTTTCCCCATGGTCTAGTGTTAAAAAAGTTAACAAAAATCGCAATACTTGTAGGATCGCAATACTTACTATACTTACTTACTTACATATATTGCAAAACATATCGAAGTATGGTGATAGTATCGAATCGAGAGATAGGTGTATCGTCCCAGCCCTATTGTTTTGCATAATCGGAGCTAGTGGACGCATGTGAATGTTGAACAGAACCTTTTTTATCATCGTCCCTCTTAATGATTCAAGTCACCACACTTTTGCCACCCATTTGAAAGTCTCACTTCCTGTCCCGTCTCTGCGTGTTCTTTCCCCCACTGGAGTGTTTTTACATCAGGACACATTTCAAGATCAGTGCAGATAAACATCAAGACAATTTAAAGCAGCCAGAGGGTGACCCACCCAGCCTGAGAAAGCATCCCTGGTTTCACTATGTTGGGAGGTGAATTTGGGGATTTACCGGCCACACAGAGAGATCGATGAATTCTTACTTGATTTCTATGAGCATGTAGGTGATGCAGAGCGAAAGAACTCCCGCCATGTTGATCAGGACGAAGGGGTTCATACGGGGCAGCAGCACACTGCTCAGACCTGGAATGATGCCACACAAACTGCACACACACACACACACACACACACACACACACACACACACACACACACACACACACACACACACACACACACACACACACACAAACAACAAACAAACAGAAACAGGATTAGTGCACATGATCACCTCCAGATTTCCACACTAAATCAACTACAAATGCTCTACAGCTCCAAAAGAGGGAAATATGATAAAACATTGAAATGAATCTCATCATAAAGAAAAGAAGAAAAAAAAAGAAACACTGATTGATTTTGGTGATTCTATTTACAGGTTTGCCTCACCGTCCACCTTGTTCGAACTTGACCCGCGGTATCACACCACCCTGAGTTACAGTATGCCACTAATTCTAGCTTCAGGACCCATCATGGTACCTTATACAACATGGTAGGATGGTCATCCCTCACATAGCGCAGGATGGTACATTTTAGTCTATAAGAACATCTCTGAGCCGGAAGTTTGCATTTCTGCAAAACAGTTATAATCTAAGGTCACATAAATGGCTTCAGTTTAAAGTTCCTTCTATCAGTACAGAAGCTGGCAAAACAAGCCTGATCCACTACTGTCTCGGTCCTGGAACAATCTGCAGGCTGAGTTTAAACTTCAGACCCTTACCTCTTTAAATGATTTTGACTCTAATGACTATATGATGATGTAATGTATTTTGTCGTACCTATTGTTGCCGTTGTGATTCAATGTCTTGTTATGTGTTGGATGCTGCTATCTGACCCTGTCTAGGCTAGGTCTGACTTGTAAAAGAGGTTTTAATCTCAATGTGACTTCCTAGTTAAATAAAGGTTAAAGCTTCAGTAGACAGTATATTTTTGTCATCATTGGGCAAAAATTCCATAATAACCTTTCAGCATATTGTAATTCAAGTGTTCTGAGAGTTAACTAGACTTCTGCTCCTCCTCATGGCTCTGGTCAAAGATTTTTTAAAGCCTGAAAACAATCACAGGTCATTTCAGAGAGAGAGCGTTCCTACATGACCGAAGCTCATTTTACAGCTAAACCGTGCACTACAAGATGATTCTGAAAACATTTGAGGAGAGAAATAGGCAATAACATAAGAAAATATTGATTCATATTTGATCAGCGCTGCCTAGTTTGATCGTTCGGTCAGAGTTCGCGAGTGATTAGCAGCCGGCTCTCATAGACTGCAGCTGGACAGCAGACCTCAGATCAGCTCTTACTGCTTGTTTTCCTCCGGTCTGTGAAATCTTGCAGATGCCGTTAGGAGCACCGGAGGACACAGAGGAACATGATGTTTTTCAGGTTACCTGTTTCATGTACTACGGTCATGATATAGCGATCGTTTTATAAAAATAACTTTTTTAATTATATTTTCTCCAATCTTGCCTACCTCAGCTTTACATATTGCGATTCAATATTACAATTTATTGCAATTTTTAAAAACTTTTGAACTTTAGACCATGAGAAGAAATTCAATCATACACTTCTAGGGACTTTTACTTTGGAAAATATCTAAATTAATACAGTAAGAATGTTTGATTTTCAGCATGTATGTAGCCAGAGATGACCTGAGGTCAAATATATCAGTCAGGAATTATTCATTACATTTTTTCCAGCAACCCAAAAATCAAAGAATAAAGACATTTCCCCTCACAAATTAGTGGCATTTTCTTTTTAATTTATAAGGTACATGTAATGTTTTATACTTCTGGTGAATATAATCCAATCAATCTTATTTCTTTGTATGTATTTTGTATATGCGGTTCCCTTTGTTAACACCTTATTTTGAAAACCGGACGTAGTCACACAAGTCATAGTCAAGTCAGCACACTGACACACTAACAGCTGTTGTTGCCTGTTGGGCTGCAGTTTGCCATGTTATGATTGGAGCATATTTTTTTATACTAAATGCAGTACCTGAGAGGGTTTCTGGACAATATCTGTCATTGTTTTGTGTCGTTAACTGATTTTCAATAATAAATATGTACATACATTTGCATAAAACAAGCATATTTGCCCACTCCCATGTTGATAAGAGTATTAAATACTTGATAAATCTCCCTTTAAGCTGCATTTTGAAAAGATAAAAAATGTGTGATTTATTTGCTATTAATCACGATTAAATATTTGAATCGATTGACATCCCTAGTATTTCAGTTTTTTAGTTTCTGTGCTTGAGGCTCTGTTACGTTTTATCTTTGTCCGGTGGTGGTTTATTTTTGTTTATTACTCTTCTGTTTTTAATGCAAATGTTTGGACAATAGTTTCTACTCTTCCCTACATGAGTAAAACACACCCAGAAACAACAATAATAACAGGGGTCAATTCATATTTGAACTAAACGCACCAGCTTCTCTGTCTGCTCCCCCTTTTCTATCAAGGAGTGAGTGTGTTCCCTCCTCCTCCTCTCTAAGCCGTAGCCTCCCTGTGTTTATGTTTGTCTCAAGGATTAGGCATTTAACCCGATCACACCGCCATAATGGACTTTAGGGGACTTGAACAAGAGTTGATGGGATCACTCTTGTTTTGTTTCATGTTATGTTGGTCTAAGACCGCAGTCTAAGCTCCAACAAACCTCCTCTACAAACATCCTGCCTCCACAACAGTGAAGGAAGCAAGGAAGAGCTAACAGCTATTTTCATTATCCCTTCATCTGCAGATTATTTTTCCAATGAATCATTTAGCCCATAAAACATTTTCTTGATAAATGAATCATTGACTAATTACACTGACTACTCATTTCAGCACCAACATTGCACACACTACAGAGTACAAGATGGGATTAAAAATAAACTGTTTGCTTATGATCAGCTGTTCAGACTCAGACTCCAACACAAACTACACAGAAGCACCAAAACCGCAAAGTTATATCTAGTTAAGCCCGTTTTGCAAAACAGTGTCAACACTTGCTGCTCCAGCCCCCCCGACCGCGGCCAGAAGACACAGAGGAGCTTTGGTCTCCAGGGCCGGAGTCGATGCTGCTCTGCTCCTCTGCCTGCCTGCCTTCACTCACACACCTCTCACGTGCATGCGCGCACACTACACACTGCAGAAGACGGGAGGCTGAAGTAGGACAACACAGTATCAGCACTGATTCACGGAGAGACCTTCGTCTGGTCAGCTAACATTACTGCCAAGCAGCTGAAATATAGAGTGATATTGTGCTTTTAGCTGACGTGTGTCGCCTCACTGTTTTGAACGATGCTCGTTCATGTCCATGTAGAGCGAGCACAAGCGCGAGCAACAGGGCGCTGACTTTCGTTGACTAAACGGCCACAGGTGTCGCTATTAACAAACAATTTCTGATTCTGACATAGAGTCCCTTTAACCAATAAGATTAGTGCGTCGCATACAGCGGTACGCCAGCTGCAGTGTATGAGCACAACAGACAACTGAGTCCCCAGTTCACCGTCAGGAGAGTTACTGTAGCAGCCACGGTGTTGCGGACATGCAGCCACTTTCCCAGTAACTCTCCACCGTACATTTGGTTTAGTTTAGCAGGTTGTCAGCTGTGTGTCTGACCGGCGTAACGATAGCGAGTGTCCGACAAACCGTGTGTGTGTGTGTGTGCTACTTGTGCAGCTGTAGCGTCGCTGGAGGCTTCGTGCTCGCCGTTGTCACAAACATACGGTCTGTCAGCGCGGCGTAACTTCAGCGAGTGTCTGACAGACCGTGTGTGTGTGTGTGGCGGCGGTGAGTGTGGAGTTGTCGGTGGCGTTATAGCTGTGAACGTAGCTGGACAGTGTGTGTGCAGTTTATTTGTCGGTGAATAAATGCTACAACTCCTCAGCTCAAGCAAGTTCAAGAGACCTGAGCCGACTTCCTATATCTTGCAACGCCGGCTCAGATTCTCTTAAGGTGGACTGTTAAGGTAGACCAGCTTTTCTCCTTAAAGCGACGGGCCGCTCCTCTGAGTTTTGCTCAGTTTTTTAAAGGGACTATTTGTAATTTTCAGAATGTCTTGTTAACAGCGACACCTGTGGCCTCGAAATCAACGAAAGTCAGCATCGAGCTCGCTCTTGCTCACTCTAAATAGACATGAACGAGCATCGCTCAAAACAGTGAGGCGACACACGTCAGCTAAAACCACAATATCACTCTATATTTCAGCTGCTTGGCAGTAATGTTAGCTGACCAGACGGAGGTCTCTCCATGAATCAATGCTGATACTAGTGTTGGCTTTTCCTGCCTCAGCGCTCCTCAACGAGTTACGTTATCGCCTCCCGACCGCAGCCGGCAGCCGAAGACACCGGCACCCGGTCGGTAACGAGACGATAATGTAACTCGTTGAGGAGCTCTGTCACTTAACAAGACACGGAAAACCTCTGTTGGATCCGGAGGAGCTGCAGCAGTTATTTCTGCACAAACGTTCACTGTACATTCACTAGATATTCTCAGAGCTACTGACTCTTCTGCAGTGTGGAGTGAGCGCGCATTCATGTCTAGAGGTGGAGCGAGTACGCGAGAACGCGCGCTCTGTCTGAGTGAAGGAGAGCAGGCAGAGGAGGAAAGGCAGCGGCCACACGCTAACGCGCATATGCGAGCGCGCATGTGTCCCGACCCGGTACATTTATACGCTTCAAAAGTTACAAACAGTCTCTTTAATTAATTATTAATATTTCTTTTAGCCGTTTAACCGATAGCGTTAATCGGTTAAAAGGTTAATTATTAACATCCCTACTCACAACTGAAACACAGATTATAAGGAAAAATTTCTTGTCAAGAATTTACAAACTTTTAATAATAAACAGACGATAATCTCCCACGACCGGTCCGAGATTGGGAAAAAGATCTCGCCGTCACCATCGATGGCAACTCCTGGATGAACATCTACAATAACACCTTCTCAATGACCCACAACCGCAAACTGAAACTTATTCAATACTAAATTCTACACAGAGGTCACCTTTCACAATATAAACTACACAAAATGGAACTCATTGACAACAACACCTGTACACGCTGCACATTAACCCCCCCCACCACCTCCATACAAACATTCTGGACAGACATAGCACATCAAATATCCTCAACCGTAGGTCGCAGCATTCCAGTATGCTCTTCTGCCTGTCTGCTGGGGGACCTCTTCTCAGCGTGACATCCCTGTTCTTAATCCTGTCTGCAAAGCTCTGACTGACTTCAACCTCGGAAACAGCCATCTATTTTTCATAAATGATGTTTGGGATTCGAGTTTGACGACCCTGCAAAGCATGACACAATTATGTGTCTTGGAAAAGAGAAATGAAGATATTTCTACTTTCTTGAATTGCCCTTTCTGACAGCAGTAATGACTCCGTGTTTGGCCTCAAGCTTTCAGCTGATTCCCCTAAAAAACCCTAAACAGAGCCGACCCCGTACACGCTCTGTGTAACACACCCGGTCCTGGGAACCGATTAACGGGTCAATGAATGCGACTCCGGGCGAATCGGCCCAATGCCGCGTGTCAGATTGAATTTCCAATACGTCAAAGGGCAGCGCTCAGAAGCCGCCGCGGCCCGATGGCGTCAAGCGCTGTCACAAACATGAAGAGGAGCACGGTGGCTGGGCGCCGTGAGGTGTTTGTCATTAGATAACGTTTACAAAAAAACAAAACGGTGACATGGATGTCAACACGTAATTAATGTCAAACATGTCATTCAGAGAGTCACATTTTACGCCACCGGCGGGACTTTCAGAAAAATGAAGAAGGGGAAAGGAGGAAAAAGGAAAGGAAATATCTGTGCATGTGTGTGTGTGTGTGTGTGTGTGTGTGTGTGTGTGTGTGTGTGTGTGTGTGTGTGTGTGTGTGGAGGGTGGGGGGGTGGGGGGGCGGGGGGGGTTATGAAAGTTTGTGATATCGTCCAGCTCGGCTTTAATTAGTCAATCTGAGTCTCGTTAAAATGGCCAGCAGAAACCGACAGTGGGGATGATGTCCTCAAAGACAGACGGCGAATAATGGAAGGACTGCTGGGACTGTATGAAAGCAGATATATGATGATTCACCTCTGGACGCTCTGTGTTCATATCAAACCCACAGAGTCAGACAGTAACACAGAGCCTCGGTCTGGACTCCTAAAGCTGAGCAATGACTCACAACGTTTGAGCTGGAACAGATTCAAGATGCTTTCTTTCTCTGCAGGAATTTAGATTCTTGCAGAAAATACTGTTTCATGTTTAGTTCTGGAGTCTATACATCTGTTAATATTTGTGAATAACTGTGGCATCTGATGCTTTATTCTAGGGGTGTGACGAAATATTGTGCCACTAAATATCGCGATATAAAAACGTGACGATATGCATCGTCGAGACAAAAAACTGAATCACGATATCAGGGCATAATAGGTATATCTAGTCATACAAGCACAGATCTGCGTTCTCTCGTCTTTTTCAGTGCTTTGTTTGAACAGACGAGGGCGCTCTGAGTTCAGACCAGTAGGTGAAGCACCGCCTTCACCGTCGTCTTGCTTTTTTTTACAGAAATAAAACCCATTTAGTTCATTTTGACGTATTAGCGGCATGTTATCAATAGATAGCCGGACGACGGATGCTATAATCTGACAGTGAATGCATCTTAAGGAGTCAGCTCAGAGCGGCAGGTGTCATATTTCACACACACGGGACGAGAGAGAGAGAGAGAGAGAGTTGGCAGACCGAGAGATGGCGGAGGATTTGGTGTCAAAGCGAAAAGCAAACGCGCCTATTTGGCAATATTTCAGATTAAAACTCAGTGCTATAAGGGAACCATAACGTTAATGAGGTAGCGTTAATGAGGTAGCGTTAATTGCCGCGAGGAGGACAGAGCGGTTCCAGCCGGTGTGTGGGGCACCAGGTAGACCCCCTGCGGCCCCGCAGCAAAAGCCGGACTGGAGAGGCCAGACACACAGCCAGCCACCCGTCGGATAAGATAAGAAATATGAAAGCTACACATGTTGACCGTCATCTTTTCCTGTAAAATGTCCGGTGTAATCTGTAACACCGGTGTTGTCACAAGTTTATTAACTGGTGGGAAGATTTCCTCGACGTCACATCCCTAGTGCTGGTGTGGTTAGTGCACGTCACATCCCTAGTGCTGGTGTGGTTAGTGCATTTGCAGCTGATTTGCAGCCAGGCAATAATGGAGGAGTCAGGCCAAATTAGCATAGAAGATGCCCAAACAACAGCATTGTTTTGCATTTTGTGTCTATTGAGTAAAAGGCTACGTTTTCAGTCATATATTTTCATCATTCAAGTTTTGTTAAAATGACTGTTATAATATCGAATCGAATCGAGATCGTGAACCCAATATCGTGTGTCGTATCGTGAGCTGAGTGAATCGTCACACCCCTACTATATACTGTAGCATTATCTTTCCACTTACATTCACTGCATGTGGTTTGAAAAGTCTAATGTCTAATTGATCTTGTTAGAATAGTTTAAGGAAATGATTTACTTAATTCAACTAAAACCCAGTGACAAGGCTGGAGAGTCTTCAATTTAAGAATTTAGTGAAGGACGCCAACGACTTTCAGCCATTTGTATTATTATTTCAAAATGAACCCTAAAAATGATATATATATATTTTTTGGGGGGGAGGGAATGAACTGTATCCACAGCACCTTAAAAGTTCAGACATTATTAGCTCAGACAGACAGCGAGACGGACGGACGGACGGACAGACAGACAGACAGACAGACAGACAGACAGCGAGACAGACAGACAGACAGCGAGACAGACAGACAGACAGACAGCGAGACAGACAGACAGACAGCGAGACAGACAGCGAGACAGACAGAAAGAAAGAAGAAAGAAAGAAAGAAAGAAAAGAAAAGAAAAGAAAAGAGTTGGGTATGAGATTGGCAATCCCAGCAATCCCGTAATCCCTCTTGATGCATTGATATAATCTGACGTGTGTTAATCCAGACACGTTGCAGACAGAGAGAGCGAGGGATTAAAGCAGAGAGGATACTCTGCTCTGTTGGCTCCACACTGGACTCAACACTTGTTCACACTCTTTATATCAAACTCATTCTTTGGGCAGACCTTTTTGTGAATTTGACATGATGTCTTTTATTTTTCGCAGGGGCAGCAGGCTTAGCAGGGAATTCCTGCATATGCGACCAAAATGGGCGCACTCTGGAGCCATAGAGACATAAAGATGGATGAAATGACAGCTCCCCAAAAGTGAACCCAAAACATCTGGATTGCCCCATGGTGGCTGGCTGAAGTATAGCTCATAAATCCCAACCGCGTCGGGCCCCCAGGGCGGGGCTCGGCCCACGTAAAAGGCGCCAGGGGTCTGCGGCGATGTCGGCAACCCACCCGACCCGTTTTGATACACAAACCAAGGAGTCTAACGCACGCGTGAGTCAGAGGGGGCAAGCAAAACCCCGTGGCGCGCTGGCTGAGGTGGGATCCCAGCCACGTGGGGTCGGGCGCACCACCGGCCCGTCTCATCTGCACCGTCGGGGAATTGGAGCGTGAGCGCGTGCGACAGGACCCGAAAGATGGTGACGAGTGGTTAACGTCACGCTGCCGTAAAGTGGTATCGGAGTCGTTTTCGAGTACGAGTACATGAGCACAGTATCGGACCCGATACCCGGTACTGGTATTGGTATCGGTGCATCCCTAATACAGTCTATGACACACACACACAGACACACAGAGAAGTCGGGCTTGTGGCTGGTGAGGCCGACAGAGCAGCAGGCTTTATATAACCCAGTTGGCCCCCAGTCCCTGCTGAGGTTAAGTAGGGACAGACTATTACAACACAGCCAGTAACACACACACACACACACATACGCACAGATACACACAGTCAAGCAAACAAATGACATGCAAACACACACTGGAAAACGCACACGTACACACATACATACATACATACATACACACACACACACACACACACACACACTAAGTGCTTGTATGAAGGCATACAGAGCATCTCTCTCTATCACACACAAACACACACACACACGCACGCACGCACAAAGACTGGAAACTAGGCTGGGACGTCCTGTTCATTTCTGCCCTCTCAGCCAATCACAGCTCAGTTCTGCTGCTGCACAACTCTCCAGGCTGTCGCCCCCAGTAACCTGCACTGACTGAGCTGCTGACTGTGTGTGTGTGCGTGAGTGTGTGTGCATCTTATACTTCACCCACTTCAGATGTGGGAATACACAGTGGAATGTAATATTAATCACAACAGCATCGTTCTGCTTTGGAGTCAGTCTATATGTTATTATGGCAGCACGAAGAAAGACGTAAAGGTCTCCTGAGGTGTGGGAAACAATAGGCTACTACTGTATTTGCTGTACAATTAGAAACCCAGACTTTAAAATAACTGAACAGGATCCACTCACACACACACGCCCTCGAGAGGTGATCAGTCAGCTATGGATAAAAGTATCAGATCACTCTGATAACAGGGCTGCAGTTACGGTGACCTTTGGCCCTTTGAACCCAGGTCAAGAGGGGGGAAGCTGGGAAGCAGATGTGTGTGTTCTTATGTCACTGTACGATAACACTGATCTTGCAGCTGTTTCTGAGAAGCTCAATCAATGAACCAATCTGTCCGTCCACCTGAGTGCATGACCTCACACTGACTGAGGGTAACCTTCGACCCCCAGAGGAAGACTCACAGATTCACAATGTAAGCAGTGACACACAGGATGGGCACTTTTACCACCATCAGGAGTGTGTGTGTGTGTGTGTGTGTGTGTGTGTGTGTTGAGTCAGTGTAAGTTGATCCCTACTGTTCCTACCTGAGACTAAAATCTGCTGATGAGGGAGAGAGAGAGATAGTCAGAGAGAGAGAATAGGAGAGAGGGGGCTGAAAGAGAGAGAGAGATAGAGAGAGAGAGAGGAGGGTTGAGAGAAAGTGATGCAGATGTTTTTACCTTCGACTAAGATCTGCCACATGTTCCTGAAGCCAACTGCTGCTGGCCGCTGGAGACAAAGACAAAGACAGAGAGAGAGAGATGCCTTCAATGTACAACATATCTGACAATTTAAAACAAATAACAATGATGAAAATCATCCCCAGTCTTTAGAAGTATCTACAATCTATCAGGGTGTCTATAAAGGTTCCTGTCGGCTTTCTGCAGTTGGCTTTCTGTTTCCCTAAACCTGGTTTCCATAATCGGATTTATGTATTAGTTATTAAACGTCCATTTCCTCAGCGAGGTTTCTCCTGGAGAAAGCCACTTTCTTGCCCATGCACTGTATTTGTCTCACTACGTTTCTTTTGGTGCAAAAGAATCAGTCTTTTCTGCAGTTTCAAGTCATCAAAATGCACTAAATTTCCGCACATTTATTCACACGTCACAGGCAGTGGGACTCCCTCGGTGTCTAAGAAGTGAAGCCAATGGTGAAGTGCCTGAAACCTGGTTTCTTTCTAATAGCAAACAGGGGGAGACTCCTCTGGTTGCAAAAAGAAGTCTGATTGTATAAATTTAGTCACTTTTATCATAAATGTAGTTATAGAGATATTATGGTTAGGTGTTGTGTCTTTCTAGCCAAACAGCTACCGTGGTGCTAACGTAGGTGGCTCAGCCCCGGGACACACAGGGAACGTCAGCAGCGCATGCCAGCTGCCTCGCTGAACTACAGCGTGTCTCACGTGTGTGGCGTCCACACCAGCAGCCTGTCTGCTGCGTTTCCGCTGCTGTCAGCCCTTTCTTTCTACATAGAGTTTGCCTTTCATAATGGCCATTTCATTTCATTATAAAATGTCATTTATATTTATTTTAGACAGAAAAAAGGTTAAGAGACATGTGGTAATTAGTAAGTAATAGTAATAATCCACAATTAAAACCCCATACTATATTCATTCATGGAGCCCTGCAAGTCACTGCATTTTCTACAACACTGTCCCACAAATATTTCCCGCGCTGCTGACGTGAGCGGTCTGGCCGGGCTCCATGCTAGCAAGCTGTGGCTGTGCTCGGCTCGTGATTGGCTCGGGCGTGTTTCTTTTGATGCAAAGAATCAGTCTTTTCTGAAGTTTCAAGGCATCAAAATGCACTAAATTTCTGCATTCACGGTCACATTTCTGCATGTAAAATTATTCAGTCATGCATCATTATTCACACGTCACACGAAAAGGTTATTATGGAATTTTTGCCTAATGATGACAAAAGCATACTGCCTACTGCTGCTTTAAGGTACCTTTGTAATCCAAAAGACTACAATAAAAGGTGTGTGCTTGTGGAGAATTTTTTTTTTGTTGTTGTCTCAGAAGCAGCATACTTCTCTATAGTCTGACATGAACTGAGGAGCAGAACATTTTACAGTTTCACATGAGCCGGGAACAGAAACATCTTTCTAGTTCAATGCTGCATGAAATATTAAGACACACAGCTGTTTCATTTCACAGCTGACTCCATCAACTCTGTCCTATAGATTTAAGCATCTTCTGGATAAATGACATGAAATAATCTCACAAACTGCAGTTTTATGTTACTAATAATCCCACATATGTGAGAGCAGGTTCTACAGATCTCTTACTATTGGACCCAAACTCTGATTAAACTGTTTAAACAGCAGACGAGCAGGGGAGCAGTCGCCCTCTCCGTCACGATGAAGGATAAAAATACTTCTGGGAGGGGGGAGCGGGTGGATCACCCACTCGTCTTTAAAAAAAGATAAGCGCTCTCGCTCCGCTGCGCCGTCCCACCTTTAATGTTTGACGACACTCTGAGGCCCGAAGGCTCGGCGTCGGGTCAAAGGCCCTTCACATCCCATACTGCTCAGACCTGAGTGTGTGTATGTGTCAGTGTGTGTGTGTGTGTGTGTGTGTGTGTGTGTGTCTGTGTTTGAGTGTGTGTGTTTGTGTGTTGGGGGGGGGGGGTTGTTTGTTTTGCTAGCAGGATGAGTCAGTCTAAACAAACATTTTAATGGAGTGACTTATTTATGATCTGTGTGTACGAGGAGGGCGTACAATGTTGTGTAAGCGCGAGTGTGTGTGTGTGTGTGTGTGTGTGTGTGTTGGCATGTCTCTCTGCCCGCCTGGCCCTCTGGCACACTACATTACCACTGTCTGGAACATGGTTGCGTAATACACTTTTAGTCTCGCTCCGTCAGAGAGAGAGAGTGTGAGAGTGTGTGTGTGTGTGTGTGTGTGCAATGAGTGAGAGATACTGTGTGTTTTGGCAAAGTTAAGTGCCTGTGTGTGTTTGTGTGTGTGTAGTTTCATCCCCCTCCCATCCCAAAATGTCAGATGTTAAGTGATGTTGAGACTGCTCCGAACGCAAGAGCAGACAGCTGACACACACATACACACACACACACACACACACACACGCACACAGACACACACACACATACACACACTGACCTCATTCATCAGTAGACTGTTCATACAGATAGTGAGTCAGCCTGAGAGGAGAGGAGAGGAGAGGAGGAAACAGGGACGAGGGGGAGGAGAGGAGGAAATGGGGGAGAGAAGACGGGAGGAAAGGAGGTTTGGTTTTCAAAATCCCTTTATTGAAGTGCTGCAGGGAGGAGAGGAGGAAACGGGGGAAAGGAGAGGAGAGAGGAGGAGAAAGGAGGAGAGGGCAAAACAAGGTAGAAGAGAGGAGAGAGGAAGAGAGGGTGAAATCAGGTAGAAGAGAGGAGAGAGGAAGAGAGGGTGAAACAAGGTAGAAGAGAGGAGAGAGGAAGAGAGGGTGAAACAAGGTCGAAGAGAGGAGAGAGGAAGAGAGGGTGAAACAAGGTAGAAGAGAGGAAAGAGGAGAGACAAAGGGTGAGGAGAGGAAGAAGGGGAGAGAGGCGAGAGAGACGAGAAGAGAGGAGGAAACAGGGAAGAGGAGAGGGGAGGAAATGGGAGTGGAGATGAGGAAATGGGGAAGAGAAGACAGGAGGAAAGGAGGCTTGGTTTTCAAAATCCCTTTATTGAACCACTACTGGGAAGAGAGGCGGAAACGGGGGAGAGGAGAGGGGAGAGGAGGTTAGGAGGTGAGGAGGAGAGGAGGATAGGAGGAGAGGAGGGGGCGAAACAAGGGAGAAGAGAGGGGAGAGGAGAGGACAGGAGAGAAAAGAAGGAAACATGGGGGGAAACAGGGAAGAGGAAAGAGGAAAGAGGAGGAAATGGGAGAGGAGAGGAGAAAAGGAGGGAGAAAACACGGGAGGAAAGGAGGTTTGGTTTTCAAAATCCCTTTATTGAACCACTGCCGAAAGGAGAGGAGGAAACGGGGGAGAGGAGAGGAGAGAAGAGGGGAAAGGAGGAGAGGGCAAAACAAGGTAGAAGAGAGGAGAGACAAAGGATGAGGTGAGGAAGAAGGAGAGAGATGCGAGGAGAGACGAGAAGAGAGGAGGAAACAGGGAAGAGGAGAGGGGAAGAAATGGGAGAGGAGATAAGGAAATGGGGAAGAGAAGACGGGAGGAAAGGAGGTTTGGTTTTCAAAATCCCTTTATTGAACCGCTGCCGGGAAGAGAGGAGGAAACGGGGGAGAGGAGAGGAGAAAGGAGAGAGGAGGAGAGTAGGGGGCGAAACAAGGGAGAAGAGAGGAGAGAGGAGGAGGAGAGACAAGGGGAGAGGAGAGGACAGGAGAGAAGAGGAGGAAACGGGAGAGGAGAGGAGAGGAGAAAAGGATGGAGAGAAGATGGGAGGAAAGGAGGTTTGGTTTTCAAAATCCCTTTACTGAACCGCTGACTGGAGACGTGGGGAGAGGAGGAAACGGGGGAGAGGAGAGGACAGAAGGAAAAAAGAGGAGGAAAGGATTAAACAGAGTAGAAGAAATAAGAGAGGGGAGATGAGTAAGAGGAGTTAGGAGAAGAGAAAAGGATCTTTCACATCTGTCACTCCTCTCATGTCCTTCCTTCAAACCTTCTTCGTATCCTTCCCTTCTACAGTGACTCGCATCTTTTCAGTTTGACCATTTGTTTCCCTTTTTTAGAGAGAACCAACGGGAAGGAGAGAGGAGAGGAAAGGGACCAAGGAAAAGTCGGAGGCACGGGAGTATGAAAGAGGAAAGGATGGCTCATTGGATGTCGATGTTTCATAACTGACGTTAAAAAAGCACACAGTCTCACTTCTGTTTTTCTAACAGATTCACACTAAGCAGCACTTCTTCTTCTTCTTCTTTCTCTCTTTTCTGTTCCTCCTTTTCATCTCTCTCCCAAACTACTACCTGGCACAAAGCAGTAGTTTGTGAGTGTCTGTTTTCAGACTTGTAAATCTGTCTCTGCATGCATGTCCATTTGCATGTTTGTTTTCACAAATGAGTGTATGCTATCGTCTGCAAATTAGTGTGTGTGTGTGTGTGTGTATGATGGAGGCTGCATCCTATGTGTGTGTGTGTGTGTGTGTGTGTGTGTGTGTGTTTGTGTGTGTGTTGCAGTCTGTATTAGCAGTAGAGCGAGTCTCAGTGAGGTTAATATGTCCCGGGGTCAACACTGGCCTGGCCTCCCCGTCTGCATCTCTCTGTGTGTGTATGTGACCTATAATTTGTGTTTCTCCACTATCTTACGTACGGGCATTTTTTTTGTTGTTGCCATTTTCAAACATTTTATTGCCTTAACAATGAATCACAAACAACCAGCAGTTTAATCCATAATGCATTGGATCGTTACTATAGTTTTGTAGATGCGCTGCCCTATAACATCTTCGTTTTAAATCCAGTTCATGTGCAGTGTTGCATGTCCCTCTGTGCTGCAAAAATGCCCCCAAAAAATAATCTTTTGAGAATAATTTGAAAAACTCATATTGTCATATTTTTAAGTCCACGCGACTATGTTTGGTTTTATAACTTACTGATTTCTGCAATTAGGATGGGACTAACCTCTGATCCCACCACAGCCATTTGTGATTTATCTACCGACAAAACAGTGAGCCAGCGTTTCATTTTACTTCAGTAATCCCCCAAAATATAACAAAAGCCAAATTGTGGCCGTTCCCCAGTGAGGGTGAGGATTATCAAACCTCAACCGTCCGGAGGAGAAACCAAAAAAACACAAAAATCACTAAATCCACCGTCTTTAGAACAGTGTGTGTGTGTGTGTGGTGTGGATTGGTGTTCCGTGTGAAGTTGAACTGGAGTTGAGTGTATACCTTCTGAGACGTAGGTGAAGGGTTTGTTCCTGACAGACAGCAGAGTCAACAGGTTGAAGAACAGAGCGACGAACGTCCCGACCAACAGACGGCCGCTGCAGAGAGACACAGACAGAGAGAGGACTGTAAGAACAAAACATCTTTAACCAGGAAATATCTGACAATTAGCTAATAAGCATGTGGATGACACCTGATGTGAACATATAGTGTACATGTGACTGTAGTGTGGAGACCATAGACATATATACATATACACCACATTGACTCCTGGATCGTACGTCAACGTGGGCGCCATATTGGACCTGGCAAGACTGGCCTGTAACCCTATACTAGTGAACGGGGGAGCTGCCGTTTTTCTGGATAAAAAGCCCTATAACGTCTACATTTCTCAACCGATTTCAACGAGTCGTTATTATATTCAAACGTTCAACGTATCATATCGCGTTTTCCTTTAAGCATTTTTTCACATTATCAACTGTTCAAGTCCACGTCACGTCTTTACAAAACGTTTGCTTCCGTAACATCAGATAAGAGCAAGCTAACGTTCCTTATTGTTAGCTAATCGATATCAGTTAATGTTAGCTTATCGATGATCATATCTGACATGATATCGTGTTTAAGACATGAAATGTACGATATGTGTCTAATATTGCAAACAATAAAACTGATGGCATGTCTTAGTTAACAATTACGCTATTAGATTATTTTAGATGTAATGCTATTAGATGTTTTTTATAATTGCTGTATTAATACCATTATTTCAATAAATTCAGATCATAACTAATATTATTATACTAATATTTATTGTTACCATTATTTATCTATGTACTACTATTTGCCTGTTATTCTGATTGCTCTTATTAGTAAGTACATAACAGTAATTACAGTAGCAGTGTTAGCGGTAGCCTATAGATTGAAAGCATGATCGCTAAAACGGAGGAAGACATTTCATTGTACATGATATTATATTATATTATATTATATTATATTATATTATATTATATTATACAGGGACCTCGCTACACGTATTAACCTTAAACAAAGAAAATAAGCCAAAGCCATACTTACAATTCCTTATGATAAATGAATTATTTTCTAACACGTCAGCAATTCATTTCATGTAAGCCTACGGTACACACTCGATTATAGCTTAACTATCCAGATAAGGAAGAACAAGGGCTGTCAAAAGGTAAACGCAAATTTGTTTTAACACCACTAATTTCTTTAACTCATTAACGCAACTTGCGATTTTTATGTTGTAGCGGGCTCAGTTTTAAAGCTAGAGTGAAGATACTGACATCATATGAAACTAGAAAAACCTAAAGAATCCATTGGTACCAACTGTATCATGCTAGCTTGTCAGGAAAGAGACAGAATAAGGCTCCAAGCTTCCACTAAATTTTGGTGAGGAAAAACTGGCATGGACATTTTCAAAGGGGTCCCTTGACCTCTGACCTCCAGATATGTGAATGAAAATGGGTTCTATGGGTACCCACGAGTCTCCCCTTTACAGACATGCCCACTTTATGATAATCACATGCAGTTTGGGGCAAGTCATAGTCAAGTCAGCACACTGACGCACTGACAGCTGTTGTTGCCTTTTGGGCTGCAGTTTGCTATGTTATGATTGGAGCATATTTTTTTATGCTAAATGCAGTACCTGTGAGGGTTTCTGGACAATATCTGTCATTTTTTGAAACAAGCATATTTGTCCACTCCCATGTTGATAAGAGTATTAAATCTCCTTTTAAGGTACATTTTGAACAGATAAAAATGTGCAATTAATTTGCGATTAATCATGGACCATCATGCAATCAGATATTTTAATCGATTGACAGCCCCGGTAAAAACAACAGAAAAATGGAATAGTGGTTAAAGGAAAAGCCAAAACTGAAGTTTGCTGCCACTACACTAATAGACATAATTTATAATACACATCTCCAACCCCCGCTCGCAAGCACAAAAAGCAAACACACACAACTGTACTCTTCAATACACTAATCACATGGGACAATCCATTTAAGAGCCTCAAAATTGGTCCAAACAATCAGTGGGAGGCAAAGGGCTGCCCGCCAGTGAGCCACTATAACTGGATGATAACCCCCCCACCCCACCTTCCTCTAAGAACAGATTAAAGAGAGAGAGAATATGTGTGCCCGTCTCTCTACCCAGCAGACACCTGTCCCTCTGGTTAGTAGTTGTCTCTCGTGCTGTCCAATCACATCCACTCAGAAAAGAAGAAAGGAGGGGTGGGGGGGGGGGTGGGGGGAATCTAGTCACAGGAGACAGGTTTAAGTCTCATTGTGTTTTAGTTTATAAAAGCCGCCACTAATCTGTTTTATTATGGAGGGATGATGGAGTGAGAGAGAGAGAGAGAGGGGAAGAGATGGAGGGAGGAAACTACAGAGGAAAAAAAACAAAGCAGGTTATTTACCCAGAATACGCTGCGGGAGAGAGGTAAAAGAGCAATGACAGACAGAGACTGTGTCAAAAACTAACTGATATATATATATGTAAGGGATCATTGTTGTGAGAGAATCCCCTTCATGCTGCCTGAGGGGTGCGATGCTGTCTGGGATCCTTTCACAACAATGACCGGCTCACTGTACATTATCCCGCTTATTACACGGCTACTTACTGAAGAAATTATTACTTTGACACAAAAAACGATCCGCCAGAGTCTGACATCAGAGCTGCGCCCATAGCAACGGTCTGTTATACATAGCAACGGTCTACTATAAAGAAATTACAGACCACAGAACGCCGTGATTGACCAATCAGAATCGAGTATTCAACACAGGCGTGTAATAAATAAGTATATATATATATATATATATATACCACCTGACAAACTAGTGGAATAACAACCCATTCAATCCAAACCAGTATCAATTTATCAGACCATCTCAGTGACTGATTATAACTGATAGAAATGATGGACAAAACTAAAATAAGACTTGAATTCTGATAATAATAATAATAATAATAATAATAATGATAATGATAATGATAATGATAATAATAATATGTAATTCTGTTTGTCTGTCTGACCCAAATATTTGGGATGTTCTGTTCCGACAACAGCTGGCACTGCGTGTGTGTGTGTGTGTGGGACACGCAAGAGTATAACATGTTGTGTGTGTCTATTTGAGAATGTGATGAGGGAATTTGTGTGTTTGTTTGTGTGTGTGGAGGAAAAATACTTACGTATGGACCTCAGGCTGCTCCATGAAGCGCTCCACACTGACAAAACAGAAACAAACACAGTCAACAACACTGGCCAGGTGGGACTACGCTGACTCTGTGTGCGTGTGTGTGTGTGTGTGTGTGTGTGTGTGTGAGTGAGCTAGAGATAGAGCGATCGAGACAACTGAAATGAATGAAAGGAGACAAGGAGCGAACAAACAGAGAGAGAAAACAGGAAATACATTAACACACACAAACACACGCACTCCCAACGTCACACATACACATGCATGGAAAAAAAAAAAAGGTACACGCACACGCACGCACGCACGCACTCACACACACACACACACACACACACACACACACACACACACACACACACACGAATGCATACAAACACACATACACACACACACACACGCACAGACAGATAGACAGACAGTCCAGTCTTTCTCCTCCCTCTGTGCTGCTGCCCTACTGAGCCATTCATGACATGCACTGTACAGGCTGGCAATCTTACTCCTGTGTGTGTGTGTGTGTGTGTGTGTGTGTGTGCGTGTGTGTGTGTGTGTGTGTGTGTCATGCAGGGAAATGGCAAAACAAAGACAACAGCACAGAGAGGGAGATAAATGTTCCGTGTTGCGTCTTCAGGGTCTCTGTAGGGTTCACCAAGTGAAATAAAGACTTTTTAAGACTTTTTAATACCACATTCAGGGTCTGAAATGAACTTTTCTCACTTCCTGCCACAGTGGCAGGGAAGTATTTTATTTTGTCTGCCACTTTTGAAATCTCTGCACTAAATGAAGGAATAACATTGTAGATCTGATGTCATTCAATGTTTGATATATTTTACACCAAAAACATTATATACATGGTAAATAACGGTGTTCGAATTACACCGTGGAGGGAGGGTAGTGTACACAGTACTGTACTGTACTTTGTTATTGTCATCCATAGTATTTGCATAAAAACACAGGATTCAAATGATTATGATTATTTAAATATTTGCTTTGATTAAAAAAAAATCTTGATAAGTTGTTAAGAAGTTAAACAGGTCATAATTCTCTCTCTAACATCTATTTTATATTGATGTGAAAACATCCCATGTTTAGGTCTGCAGCATCAGAACTGTTACTATGGTTACCTACAGGTATACCTTGAATTTAAAACAAGGATTAAACTCTCGATCTATGTTTGACGATTTTAACGGACACCTGCCATCCAATCAGAAGCTGGTGTTTTCTTTTTGGCCACGTTATGAACTACAATAAACACATTAAGAATCACTAAAGTGCTAAATTTCAGTACAGCAGCCAAACACACACACACAAACACACACACACACGTGCCTACACATGAAAGTGTTTGCAGGCAGCGTGCCAACTGCTTGACCTGCATTTGTGTGTGTGAATGTGTGTGTGTGTGTGTGTGTGTATTGTTCTGGAAATGTACCCCGCCCTTCCCTGAGAACTGACCGCAAGACAACCCCACACAGGGTGCCTGGAGGTGTGTGTGTGTGTGTGTGTGTGTGTCATGATCGACACAGCCAGGCAGAGACATTCCCACAGCCCTAAAAAATTCAGTAGTTCACACCAAACAGTGTGCAGTTTCTCGTGTATGTTTATGACTCTGCACACAGTTATTGTGCTTTAACAGGTTCAAATTTGACGTCTTTAGACTTTAAAAATGTCTTGACACGTTTATTTAGCGGGTTCAAAACTGTGAGCGACCACATTTCTCATGAGATGGGGTGGGGGACCCACATCTTCTTTTATCTTTGTTTTGTATCATTTCATTAATATAGCACATATCATACTACTGTATTACTACTTTTTACATTTTAGTCACAGTATTGTCATTAATATATTTGCCGAAAGAAAATGAAAGAAGATGCAAAAGACGGGGGGGAAATAGATCACCCATCAGTGGTGCTCGGATCTTTTACTGAAGCAAAAGTAGTGATACCACAGTGTGAAAATACTCTGCTTCAAGTAAAAGTCCTGCGTTCAAAGTACAAAAGTATGAGCATCAAAATAAACTTAAAGTACCGAAAGTAAAACAACTCATTACGCAGAATGGCATTTCAGAATAATATACATTATATTATTGATGCATTAATGTGTTCATCACTCTGATGTTGCAGCCGGTGAGGTGGAGCTTATTTTATTGACTTTATATACTGCTAGACAGTTTAATTGATAATAATTAGGGCTGTCAATCGATTAAAATAGTAAATCGTGATTAATCGCAAATTAAATGCACATTTTTTTATCTGTTCAAAATGTACCTTAAAAGGAAGATTTGTCGGGTATTTAATACTCAAATATGCTGCTTTATGCAGATGTATGTATATATTTATTAGTGGAAATCAATTAACAACATAAAACAATGACAGATATTGTCCAGAAACCCTCACAGGTACTGCATTTAGCACAAAAAAAATATGCTCAAATCATAACATGGCAAACTGCAGCCCAACAGGCAACAACAGCTGTCAGTGTGTCAGTGTGCTGACTTGACTATGACTTGCCCCAAACTGCATGTGATTATCATAAAGTGGGCATGTCTGTAAAGGGGAGACTCGTGGGTACCCAGAGAACCCATTTACATTCACATATCTTGAGGTCAGAGGTCAAGGGACCCCTTTGAAAATGGCCATGACAGTTTTTCCTCAACAAAATTTAGTGGAAGTTTGTAGCGTTATTATGTCTCCTTCCTGACAAGCTAGTATGACATGGTTGGTACCAATTGATTCCTTAGGTTTTCTAGTTTCAAATAATACCAGTAAAAGAGTTAAAGAAATTAGTGGCATCAAAAAGAATTTGCGTTAACGCATTACTATAACTTTGACAGCCCTAATAACAAGGCAAAAGTGAGCATAGCTCACATACCCCCGCTCACTGCTTGACCCCTACTAAAGTAGGGCCAAAGGTTTTGCCCTTTTGGAACTAATGGAATTAGTCTACTGAGCACAATGCAGCTCGTCATTAGCTCACCTTCCTCAAGTCCAGGGCGTCCAAAATCTTTGAAAATTTGGGCACCCTGGACTTCTAACCCACAAAAGGCACAACTAAAGCACACGATCAACCACCATACCAAATTTGAAGTTCCTAAGTTAAATAACTTCTGAGTTCTGCTCCAGAAACGCAAGTGTGACACGCGAACGGAAGGAAAATAACTAATGTTATCAAATAAATGTAGTGGAGTAAAAAGTACAATATTGGCTTCCAAAATGTAGTGTAGTAGAAGTACTCAAGGACAAGGTCGTTGAATAATCTGGGTTATGATAAATTTAAACTTTTGTCGTATAACGTGCAGATGTGGCTAGAATATCCTGGGGTCCAATTATTGCATTGTTTGACCGGAGGGAAAACATGCACCCTGAGTGGAGCGAGACACTCCGGTGAAACTAATAATGAGGAAGAAAAAAAAACAAAGACAAAAGAAAGAAACAATTGGAAATATTTTGTGTATTGCTTTGGAAATATTAATTCTGTTGTTGCACTGAGTCACGCTAAGGAAATAATTGAAATTTTAATCGAGAGAGACAGAGTGAGTGAGACAAAGAAAGAGATGTAGACAAAAACAAAGACAGAGACATGGGATCTTAATCTGGCTCCAAATACTGATTTAAATCATAAAAAAAATAATCATTACTTGTATTTTGTCCTTCATTGTGTCCTGTAAGGTTGACATCTCTGATTTAACTGTGCTTTGTGCGAGTATGAACAAGTGTGTTTGTAAATGTAGGGGAGACATACACACCTTTCCTTCAGGATGAACAGGGCTCCCAGCTGGATGAGAACAGTGGAGGCAAAAACTGCCAAAACCTCCAGTCTGTCAAACCTGGAGAGAAAGGGAGACGTTGTCATCCATACTGGCACAAACTATTGGCAAACACTCTCCGATACACCAGTCCACTCATTCAAAGACCAATAATGCTCTCTTGGAGACCAGCTCGGTCTCAACATTACGCCACCAAGTGGGCAGAAACTCTGGGTTTGGCTTTACGTCTTTTTGGACATGTGGCACTAAAACGCCATTCTGTAAAAACAGGAAATAAAGAGTAAAAAAACATCCCATCAGAAAATTTCTTGGTGCGATATTTACTTCCAGGGAGACAGCAACACTAACGTGAAGTTGGAGGTCTGCCATTTCCAGGCCTCAGGACACTTTTTGAAACTTGTATGTTCATGCACAGAAACATAACCTCTCAGAAGAAAAACCTGCTGAAGCTCTGTGGAAGTTCATCTCGTCTACAGAGGTCTAACTATGTTAGACACATTTTTATTCATAGAAGACGAGGAACTTTAATTGTGTGTTGATTTTGGCGGTCCCTGTGGACAAAAGCGGTAATGTTTCCGAGCAAAGAGAACTGGATACAGCGGAAAGCCTCTCATTTTACTGCAGCAGGACAGTCTGACAGTCTGCCCCATGCAGTCCTGGTTCTCCCGAGTTTCTGGTGAACCTTCATGATTTCCGATTTTGCGCCTGCTCCATGGGCCCAATGGACGCGGAAGATCGCCGGAAGATCCGGGTACATTTATTGCTCAGAAGTCGAGCCATTTTGGCTTCATGCGCCACTGAGCAACTTTCATAGGAATGAACGTAGCTATGAACATTATATTCCATTTATGCTAATAAATCCCCTGAAATCCTACACACTGGTCCTTTAAATACATGCTGACAACACTAACAAAATGCCAGTATCGGGCCGATACACGGTTGTAACTGTTGCTGACCTCCTGACCTCATCGTGAGGTCACGGGGTCGATCCTGTCGCAGTCTGTCCAGGATGAGCAGCTTTGTCTCAGTGAGCTTATGAGGGGTTAAACCTGACGTTGACTGTCAGTGATCTGATGGTTTGCCACGCTACAGCAGCATAATACCACAGAACTAAGGGATTATGGATTCATGTCATCATACATACAGAGAGTGAAGAAGGAGAGGACTTATAAATACTGAGAAAAACTATAAAGACAACAGACATCAAGACAGTAAAGGCTGCAATTTAAACAGAGTTTTAGGTATTTTCCAAAGGTGCAGGTTTCAGTTTATTAACCGTTCTACTGCGTTTGGGTTTGTTTCCTACAGTAGTTCCCCGTTAAACCTGGAAGCCTGCAAGAATATCTGCCGTCTTGGACTTTTTTGACAAGGTGCAACAGTAGATCCACCTGTAGAGCTCAGTACACTTATTATTTTCCTTCATAAAACTTTTAGGACCTGTCTGCACGTATACAGCGATTTTTAAAAACGGATATTTTCCTTTATGTTTTGGCCTCTCGTCCTATAACTAAAAGGATCCAGTTAATTAAGTCACTACCAGTTTATATAGCCTACGCTTCCAAACCATGCATAACAAACTGGATTATAATTGGTGAAACTGGTACGCAACCACACACTACAAAGATGGAGTTGCGTCCGTGCCCCATGTATTTCGAGCATTACTGTGTGTGTGTGTGTGTGTGTGTGTGTGTGTGTGTGTGTGTGTGAGAGACTAAAAGAGAGACCATTTGTTCAACCGATGAGCTACTGAACAGACACCTACAGGTTAATAGGTTGTCTATGTTTACTGAGACTGCAGGATGGACACACACACAAGACTGATCGCCTCCATGCTGCTGGGTCAAAAGGTCACGCTCCGCTCTGCCAACAGCCTGCGGTTAATCTATAGGGGCGCCACATAGAAAAAACCTGCCGTCTGCTGGATACGGACTCACATCATCACCAGTGTCTTCCTCGATATTGTGAATACAGCAGCAGTTTAGAGCGGCGGTAGTCCTCTCCACCTGAAATAAAGACTGCCTCCACTGACAGTAAAACTGATCGGTAAAAAATAGAGATGGGCGATGCTTTTGATTTGATGACATCTAGTCACTAAACTGGACGCCAAGTCTTCAGGATCTATCGAATTGAACTCAAGACATGAAAAAGTGATCGATCAGTCACCTTGTTCATTTGCTTCGTAGTACTTAGGGGGACAAGTCACTGCAAGGTTACCATCTTTGCTAAACTATTTCCTGGGAAGAAAAGTCTATCTTCCAGCACATGATGATGACGATGATAGCGATGACGATGACGTGTTTTTGTTAGCTTAGAATGAGCCGTTTATATCTACACAGGGAGTGGGTCCTCTCTATGTTGCACCGCCATGTTTCTACAGTAGTCCAGAACGGACAAACCAAACACTGTTATGGGTCGGAGTAGATAACGTTACTCGCTCCCGTCGCTGCTGCTCTCTCTCTCTTGCTTCACCACTCACTTCCCACGTACATACACACTCTAAGCACTGGTTCTGCTCCAAATGACCCACACTTTTCTTACAACAAGTGACGCTAGAGAGGGTCATTCACGTTTTTGCGCCGGCCACCGTCGTTATTCAACACGCTTGAGGCTTCAGTCGGTTGCAATCTGCAACCTAATCACTAGATACCGCCAGATCCTACACACGGGACCTTTGTTGAATCCAACTCAGAACACTTGTATGAACAAACCTCAGAAGTTTAGGTAAGAATACAAAAATGTTCTTGCATGCTTAAATAAATCTGCAGATTGAAGTCAGTGTGCAGGCATTACATTTCATCGAAGGATCATTGCTTACAGCCTAGCGCCTGCAGTAATGTGTGTGTAAATACAATATTTTCGCAGTAATTTAAAGAACTGAACTACACAACAGAAAAAAGTTGAGGTGAAGTGGATCAGACTAATTCCTGGATGGCCTGGCTCCGCTCCTACAGGGTTTAAAGCAGCCCAAAGCTGCAGCTGGTTAAACTGGGCAATCTGTTGCTGAGCCATTGTTCTCTTACTGGCAGTCCATTAACACACACACACACACACACATGCCTACAATACGCTCAAATGAACACGAAGGCACACACATAAATAAACTCAAGCACAAGCCCACGCACGCACGCACGCGCTCGTGCAAACACACACACAGACAGAGGTATTACGGGAGCCAAGTGAAGCTGAAAAGCAGATTTCCACTCAATCACTCTTCCACACCTCAAGGTCAGAGGTCACCTGTCAGCTGCCAATACACTGTTTGGCCAGTCCACTGATACAGACTCACACACTGTAGCGGTTTAAATCAAAAACAGGAAAGTTAAGTCAGTATCAAACCCCACAAAGGACATATGTATTCAGAATAAACATTACCCCTGTTTAGTTTTCAACACAAACAAATGTATGAGCTGTAGAATTAAACACTCAAATCAAACAAAATCAAGCACAAATAACTCCTCACACCAGCAGGTCGCGGTAGTTCATATTCGTCATTCAAAAAAGGGAAACAGGAAGACAGAGGACGGCGGATATACAAGCCGTTGTTATGATACGTACATGAAACAAAGTGGCATTTGCCGACCATTTTCACATCACTCTCACTCACCACCTGAGTGAAAAATGAGAAGAGCCTTCGGTGTTTTTCCTTTTGACTTTACTCATTTTCTTGCTTCCCTCACTTCCATTTCTCTTCTCGTGTGTTGAAGCTGAACCGCCAATCACAGTGATTTCTCTCACCGATGAGCTGTGCCAGCTCCGACGCCGATTCAGCATGTTGAATCGGCAGAAAAACCTCCAACACGGGCAGACAAGAGCCGACGGTGTGGGACACACTGAAAAATGGTGTGTCAAACTCCACTTCGGGATTTCGCAATTACCAGTTCAACTCAGTTCAGTCCGTTCAACAAAATACTGTACTTAGGAATTCCCAGTACAACTCAGTTCAAGGTCACTCACCAAAAATACTAATCAGTTCAGTAACGTTACTGTTCAAAAACAAAACGAACCCCCAAAGCTTTTGTAAAAGAAAAAGATAGTAAAAGAGAGAAAGCTGCTTCCGTACTGTACACACATGCTTCTCTACACACAACAAACAGCAATATCCCTCTGAGAATAACTAATAATAATTAATGCTGAATATGAATAATGAATAGTGTTGTGGGATTATTCCATATTTCACGGGCTATTTTGGGATTTATACTTTATTGTTACATAATTATATATATATATATATATATATATTAAAAAAAGGTGGCGCCACTGTAGCTCACCTGGTAGAGTGGTTACCGCAGCGGCCCAGGGTTCGAATCCGACCTGTGGCCCTTTGCTGCGTGTCATCCTCGCTCTCTCTCGCTCTCTCGCTCTCGCTCTCTCTATGTCACTATCAATAAAGGCATAAAAGCTAACAAAATAATCTATATAAAAAAAGAAAAAAAATCCAAAACAAAGCAATCGAGTAGTGATTTGGAGGTCGAATACCATGGCAACGATCGAAGCTTCAAAGCATTCGGGTCAGCCCTGGTCGGATCCTTGACTGAGTGACAGATTCCTGGGAGGAATGATGAGAGGACAGGTCCGTGGGCCTCGCACACACATACGCATCGCGGTCGAACACTGACTTTTACGGCGCAAATGCCTCGGTAGGCAGACCAAGTGGAGGTCTGAACTTCTCCCTGCTCCTCACTCGCCGGCGGCAGACGCCATACCATTTAGTGCGCCTCATCGTAAAGGGACGTAATGTAAAAGCTGGTAAATCAGAGCCATCTCACAGGCTAACAGGACTGGTGTGTGTGTGTGTGTGTGTGTGGAGGTGAGGGAGAATAAACAAAAAAAGAAAAACTATAATATTTCTTATTTGGGCGATCGACACACTATACACACACACACACACACACACTTGTAAAACTAGCAGTGTGTTTATGAGCCATTCGACTGAGCCAGACAGCAGTAACTGAAGCTTTTCTGTCGATGCCACATCTGTGTTTACAGTGTGTGTGTGTGTGTGTGTGTGTGTGTGTGTGTGTGGTTATCTGACAGCAGTGAATGAGAGCACATAAACAAACACAGATGAAGCTCTGATTAAAGATCTACCGATACAGATATCTACTGTATGACAGATTATAGCGGTGAACTCACCCAAAGGAGTAGACCTGACTTGGTTTCTTCATGCTCACCCAGGAACTGATGAGACAGGTGATCAAACTGCAGAGCGAGGAGAGAAAGAGAGGGTTTTAACAGGGAAAGAGAAAAATGGGTTATAGATAAAAGACACAGGAGCATGGTCGGAAATTAGCATCCGCCACCCGCCAAATGTGGGTAAATTGTTGGCAGTGGCGGCTGAAATCATCAGGACACCCGCCACTT
This sequence comes from Sebastes umbrosus, assembly GCF_015220745.1. Classification (NCBI taxonomy): domain Eukaryota; kingdom Metazoa; phylum Chordata; class Actinopteri; order Perciformes; family Sebastidae; genus Sebastes; species Sebastes umbrosus. Next base: position 29,900,264 of record NC_051278.1, on the reverse strand, counting down.
TGGCAGGCAGGGAAAATGCTAGAGATGGGAATAGAGAACCGTAGTTGTCCGATTCCTTGTCATCTCATGCCTCCGTGACTATCGATTCCTCTTATTAATGCTTATTGTACGCACGCCGTATCTTGTTTCAGTTTGTTTTGGACCGGAGCCAAGGCGGAGAGAAAAAAAAATGCTCAAAAAACATGGCGCTACTAAACCTGAGGGCAAACTTTATTTTTTCCCTGATAATGCTTCACTGTGAACAACAAATCTGTGTTGAAATCAACAGGAGGAGAGTTAGTAACGTTAGCTGTTAGCAGCCGGTGGGCAGCACAGTCCTGATTGGATAAATAGCAGAGCTACTAACGTTAACGGAGGTTCCATTGAATTATTATTATGAGGCGTTCACGGTCTGCTCAGCAAAACGACTATTGGGTGAAGGTAAATTACAACGTCATCTCGATGTGTTCAAATGTAATCTCGTAAAATTAAGGTTTTTGGCGAGAAACTTAAAAAAATCCAGTGGTTTGTAGGAGATGTTTTCACATCAATACAAAATAGATATTAGAGAGATAATTATGACCTGTTTAACTTCATAACAATTTACCAAGATTTTTTTTAATCTATGCAAATATTTAAATTATCATAATCATTTGAATTGTGTGTTTTTATGCAAATAACCACTGTAGATGACAATAACAAAGTACAGTACAGTGTACAGTAGCCTCCCTCCCCCCAAAAATAGGGCTACCCCAGAAGCTACGGTGTAATTTGAACACTGTCATTTACCGTATATATAATGTTTTTTATGTTAAATATATGGAACATTGAATGACTTCAGATCTAAAATGTTATTCCTTCATTTAGCGCAGAGATTTCAGAGTGGCAGAAAAAAACAAAACTTAACTGCCACAGTGGCAGGAGGTGAAAAAAGTTAATTTCAGACCCTGCACAGGAGACACGAGAAGGGCAAATAAGAAGAGAGCCAGTGAGAGACAAATGGTAGACAATGAAATACAGAAACAACAGAGAGGTCAGCTAAAGTTCACTTCTTTAATTTATCTTTTATTCATTATATTCTCAAAATGAATTTTTTATGAGTGGAAATTCTCCATCAAAACAGCAAACCTCGGCACAGCTGAGCCGACTGAGTGTTACCTCACATCTCATTGTGTTTCAGGATTTTTCACACTCCAACATGTAAGAATTATTTGAATAAATCTGCAGATTAAATTGATTGTTTGGTCTATAAAATATAATAAAATAATGAAGAAGCAGCCTGATATGATGCCTTTAGATGCCCTTGGTCTGAATAAAACAAGCTATTTTTGAACAACAAATTAAAGCACAAAGAAATTATATTTACTGTAATATTAGACAAAATAAAGCACGGCATTGTCACTTTTAAGAAGCTGGAACCCGATATGGCATTTTGGGGACATTTTTTTTCTCTCTCTCTCTTCAAAAATGGATATGGTACAATATTTTGGGGGCAAAGCTGATGGGAAAAAACTCACTCACGTTCCAGATAATGCAGAACACTCACCTGAACAGGTCGAAGATGGTGAGGTACGTGTAGGCTGTTAAGGCTGAAATTACAAAACAGAGAAACAAAGACCATTAAGATTCAAATGCAAGGCGATCTATAGCATTGGAACGTTAAGCACCAAGTTAGATAATTGATCAGTGAATTCATAATTATGATGGTGTAGCATTATTTCAATCGTCACAACATCATTCAAAAGCATTTTATCTGCAGGTTCCAGACTCAATTATTTGACCGTTTTAAATGAAACACACAGCAGGAAACAAATTTAAAAATGTTTAAAATGATAACGATAAAGAAATGTAAAACTTCATTAAGCAGGAAATAATGTCAATTCCCCATATGGGAAAATTATATTATTAATTTTTTCACAATGAGAGAGAGAGAGGATCTGCAAGCCTGTCGGGATGCTGAATCCATCCGAGGTCGGGTCGGTCTCGGGCTCATTTAAAGCTTCAGTAGGCAGTATATTTTTGGCATCATTGGGCAAAAACTCCATAATAACCTTTCAGAATATTGTAATTCAAGTGTTCTGAGAGAAAACTAGACTTCTGCACCTCCTCATGGCTCTGTTTTCAGGCTTTAAAAAATCCCGTGACGGGAGACTTTGTCCAATCACAGGTCATTTCAGAGACAGAGAGCGTTCTTATTGGCTGTGGTCCGGCTGGTGGCCGGTGGTTGGTATTTCCTCAATAGATCTCAACATGGCTGCCGGGTCACAAACTTTCTCATTTTACAGCTAAACAGTACACTACAAGATGATTCTGAAAACATTTGAGGTGAGAAATAGGTATTGCAGTAACAGAATATTGATTCATATTTGATCAGCGCTGCCTAGTTTGACCGTTTGATCGGAGTTTGCGAGTGATCGGAGACGGCAAGGCTCCAGCTCGGCTCTGATTGGTTGTTTTCCTCCAGTCTGTGAAATCTTGCAGATGCCGTTAGGAGCACCGGAGGAAACAGGGGCCATTTTTTTTTTTTTTTTTAGATTACCTGTCTCATGCACTACTGTCAGGATATAGTGACCGTTTTATAAAAAATAAAAAAAATGTTTTTTTTATCATATTTGCTCCATTTCTACCCACTGCAGCTTTAGCCTAACTTCTCTCCTTTCCATGAGCCCATACAGTATATATTGTACACTCCCTGTGTGGGTTTTTGCATGCTCCAAGCCGGGTTGCCACAATACAAATGAAATAATGTGTGAAGGACATTATATGTCCTCCAATCTAATCTGGCAACACATAACCCCCTCAGAAACACCTAAGAAACACCCATTTTATTTGTTTATCGCTATAAAATCGGGAGATTAGCGGGACAAATTACCAGATGGGGCACAGTGGGAGAAAGGGTTAAAAAAAAAACTGTGATGGAGAAGATTTGTTTTATCAGGATTAATTTAGTTAGCCATCAGGTTAGCCAGTCAGCAGTTACTTGACTAGATACCTGGCCAACAAGCTTGTCTGCTAGCCACTGAGTCGGTCATTAAGTTAGTGAGTCACTGAATCAGGCCGGCACGTAGTCAGCCAGGCTTTCACTCAGTCAATCACCTGGACGGCAGCCAGTCGGCCAACAGGTAAGCTGGAGGGTCAGCAGGTTAATTAGTCAGTGAGCCAACAAGCCAATAAAGTAATCAGTCGGTTAACTAGCCGGCTACAGAGAGACTCAGTGTAGACCTGTCCGTCTGTTTATCTGTCTGCATGTCTGTCTTAATGCCCCGCCTAGCAGCAATCAGGTTGTGCCATGGGGGGATGAGGAGAGGGGATTAGAGCGGCTTTGTGCTGAGAGGAACATTTTGTTTCCCCACCACCGGCGTCCATGTTGGCCAACCTGACGCCGTGTAATCCTGACAGAGAGGCCCGCGGCAAAGACCCGGAGAGACAGACGCAGACGAGTGAGAGAGAGAGACGGGCGGCAGGACTGAGGCTGAGTGACAGACAGACAGACAGACAGAGGGATGGACTGAGATAGAAAGGCAGAGAGAGAGAGAGAGAGAGAGAGAGAGAGAGAGAGAGAGAGAGAGAGAGAGAGAGAGAGAGGTCAAAAGACAGACAGACGGGTTGATGGACATTTATACAGACAGGCAGATGGAGAGAAAGTGAATGAGCGAGAGAGATTGAGAGACAATCCCCAACACTGGTGGTGAAAGAGGAACAGATAGTAAGGAGGCAGCCTGGAACTCCATATAAACACCAGATGGTATACAGACCTCGGAGTCTTGCCTACTAGTTAGGGGGGGGAAAGAAATTTACACATCCTACAAGGAAGTACTCAAATCATTTAGCTGAAGAACTAATTAGCAGTGTCCAAAATCATTCCCTTTTTATATATAGAAACATAAAAAAATACTCCATAATTACCTCTTCAGTGAACAGTAAATTTAGATTTTGGACACTTTAATGAATCATTATCACTTCCTCATTACAAGTATGCAGTTGCATAATTGTAATTTACACATCAATTAAAAGGAGAATAACTGTGTAATCAAGACCGGTGTGGTGGGTATGTGTCCGTCGGGAAAAGTAGGTTATGTTGTGTTTATTTATAGCCTCGGAGACCTAGGCGCCGATTGAGAGTGCACTCGAGGCAAAATACTTTTTTTTTGTCTTAAAAATTAAAATCTCCAGCACTGATGTAGGAAAGAAAAGAGCGGAGTAGAAGAGAATGGAGACCTTTAGATGCTGCTGCAGTGTTTAGTGATGTATATGTGCATGCTGCAAATATGGGTACTGGGTTTAATATTATTATTATTATTTGGTGGGTTTTATTTTCCATCTTATGTTATTTATTCTATGTATTCTATTTCATCTACTTTTTACTATAATTTTATCTTATTTTTCAAGTGTGTTTTATTTTCCATCTTATTTTACGTTAATGGCTAATAATTTACATTAAAAATGGCTATCCATGTTTTTATGTTCATTCTGTCTATTTTCTTTAATTGTAAAGCACTTTGTGCTGCACTTCTTGTATGAAAGGTGCTATTCGAATAAAGTTTATTATTATTTTTATTATTATTATTATCTTGTTTGTAGGATTTCAACCAAAAAGTTGTCCATGCAAAAAAAAAAGACGCAGACAAAACTAAATATCCTGTGCAGCATTGGGAAGTGATTCTGACACCACCTTTTACTGAAGTAAAACTATTAGCAGTAGGGTTGTAAGAAAATTGAATATTGTGATATTATCTTTTGTGAAACTGCATCGATTCTAAAAAACACTATTTATTTTTATTTAATAGTTAGCATGCAAAGATTAACTCAGTCAATACTTTATTTCATTTGCAAAGCGATGCAGCCTCTCAGTGTGATAAATGCAAATGCAGATCCCACTGTTCTGATTTCATAAAAAAAAAGTATCTTTTTTTTTTTTACTCAGATTTTATGCATATGGTGATGTGCTCTTTATACTATGACAGTTTAACTAAAATCAGATTTAAAAAATTGAGATATATCGCCTTACTTACAGTACAGTATTGCAGTATATTGCAATAAATTGAATGGTAACCCCCATTATCATGACACGTATCATATCGGCAGATTCTTGCTGATACACAGCCCTATAAGCAGTATTACTGTAGCATTAGCTGTAGATGGATTTGTGATGAAATGTTTCCTGTTCCCCCTCGGGATGAATTGTAATAACTTTTGGTGATCCTCTGACTTTTCCTCTATAGTGCCATCATCAGGTTCACATTTGTATTTGTCGAATACCTGCAGAACTAATGATACTCTCATCAGCTTCAGCTGCGCTTTGTGTTTATTGATAATTAGGAAATGTTAACATCCTAAATTAAGTGCAGTCTCACAGAAGATTCCCTCTCTAATGTGGATGAAGAGCAGAGAGTCTCGTGTCCGGTACTAAATCTGATTTACGCAGGTTTATTGAACTTTCTATTGGTAATTATCAGTTTTATTGTGTTTAAAGCCTAAAATTCTATTAAAAGTCATTTTTGCTGTGTCCTGTTGTTATTTTGATACGCAGCAGCTCGTCTATACCACCGCGGGAATCGATGAGGTCTGATGTCATTGTGTTGTGTGGAATTAAAAGCAGCAGACAATAAAAGCAATAACAATACAAACGCTGACATCACAGTGACCCTGAACCGGGCCGGACCAAATCAATACCTGGGCTGAAATTTCCCCCTCGCTGTGCTCGGATAGGTTTACATATACACCACAATACACACAATCACACACACACACACACACGCACACACACACACACACACACACACACACACACACACACACAACCCGGTTCAATTCCTTTTTAAGTCTCCTGCTTACAAACACTGACACCCAGAGGACGTGTGGATGTGATACCGGAGCAACAAACAGAGCAGATGGGACATTAGTCTCGTCTACCGCACACACACAAACACACACACTCACACACACACAGAATATGATCACAGAATATGATGCACACCTTAAACAGAATTACAAAGCCGTACACAAACGCACACCAAACACACAAATGTACACGTTTCAACACATGTCCAGACATGAAGACACACACACACACAGTTGCCCCACAGGACCTGAACCCAATACTCACAGAATGAGGGATATAAAGCCCTGTTTGTTTTCAGAAATGATCGATAGAGAGGAGAGGAGAGGAAGTTTGTCAAACCGCTCACTCTTCTTTTACAAGTTGCAACTCCTGCAGCTTCATTTTAAATCCTTTTATCTTTAACTACCTTCCTTCCACTTTTCATGTCCTTTAAAACAGCAAACAATGGAAAGAAAGATGGAGAGGGAAATAAGGAAGGAAGGAAGGAAAGCATAAGGATTTAAAAAAGGAAGGAGGTAGAAGGGAAGAGAGGAAGCGAGGGGTGGATAGACAGATGAGAGAGGAGAAATACGAGCATGAGGATGAATATTTAATGCTGTCTGCTGAGGAGCAGCCCAAACACACACACACACACACACACACACACACACACAGTACAAGTATAAGCACATTCACAGTAAATGTGCACACAAGAAATAGAAATATGTATAAGCATATTTATAATCTGGCCACTTCATTTATCATCTGAGTGAAGTAACCAGGGAAACTGGAAGTATATTATATAAAAAGTAGTTTAGTATATAAAAAGACTCTTAATTTGTGTCGACTGATTCAAACTTCAGTGTTACCTCGTTCCGTTATTCAGCAGGGCGATCTACCATCAACTAATGACAGGACGGTTAAAACAATGCGATGGAAAGAAATGAAAACTAATGGTGATTGTGAGCGATTGAATGCTGACTTTTACTGACATTTGGCCCCAAAAAACACACCTACCGCATCACACAGCAGTGACCGCATGAGAACGGAACCTGAAGGCAGTGGTGGAATGGAACTAAGTACATTTACTCAAGTACAAATTTGAGGTACTTGTACTTGAGTCTTTTCTTTTCACAACACTTTATACTTCTACTCCACTACATATCAAAGGGAAATATTGCACTACATTTATCTGAATTTTTTTGCACACAAAACATATGAAGCTTAATAAATATGTTTGGTTATGAATTGAACATCAATTAATTAGCCGATTGACAAAAAAGCAATTAATTCAATTGTTTTAATTGTTTAAGTCCAACAGTAAAATCCTGCCTTTACATTAATGCATTAGTAATAATCGAATGTAAAAAAAAATTATAATAACAGTCAAAGGAGACATTTTTCTACTTTTAGGGGTGTTACGGTATGTGTAACTGTATTGAACCGTTCGGTACAGGACGTTCGGTTTGGTTCGGTCCGCGACATCCTTTCGGTACGCCCTGTGACCCAAACAGCTGTTTGTGTCAACTACTTGCACGTGTGGAACAGAAATTCTGGAGCGCGAGTTTTACCCAGAAAGTTTTGGCAGCGCACCAGTTGTTCTATGTCAGCTGTAGCAGCGCTGTAAAGACCTAGGTGGTTCTTGCCCAGTTCGCCGACACTGCTGAACTGACGTCGGGTCAATTAGGGTGTTTTCAGCCCTCCAAATGAACTCAGAGCGATGAGTCAGCATTTTTTGCACAAATGTGAACACTCCAAAAGAACTCAGACCTCCTCGGGAGGCGGTCTGTGTTCGGTTCGCTTTCGCTTAACCTGTGCATTGTGAACACAACGTGCTCCAGGTTCGCTTTGCCCGTTGCCATTGGGGAGAACATTACCCCTTGCCGTCAGGGATGGCCTATTTGATCAGTCACCGATCGCGATCAGCCAATATTCAGTAAAAATATGCAATTGGGGGATCAGCATTAATGATTTCTAGTCATCAATCCCTAATAATGCTATGTTGTGAACAACAAATCTGTGTTGAAATCAAACCCCATTGTACTGAAAACATACCGAACCGTGACCTCAAAAGCCAGGTTCATACCGAACCGTGAATTTTGTGTACCGTTTCACCCCTAGTTTTTACAGTGTTAATACTTTTACTTAAATAATAAAGGATCTGAATACTTCCTCCACCAATACCTGACGTCTACACACCTGAAAGACACATACACACATTCTCACTGAGGGCCAGGATACACACAAAGAACACACATTCTCACTGAGGGCCAGGATACACACAAAGAACACACACAGAAACTGATGTGCTAACCACAGCGAAGAGCATCTTAGTGTCACTGGTTCCGGTAAACAGTAAAGTGAGACCCAGAACACACACGCACGCACACACATAACACACACACGCACACACACACAGTGGGTCGTGGTGTCAGGTCAGCTCTTGTGTGCTGCAGATGTAAACTAAAAGCTTCTATCGAACGCCTCTGCTGCGGTGAGGAGGCTCTCCAGAGAGGAGCAGGAGGGGGAGGAGGTGAGGAGGGAGAGAAGAGAGAAGAAAGAGGAGGAACAGATGAACCAGTGAGAGAAGGATGAAGGATGGAATGATAGAGGAGGAGGAGACAGGACAAGGACATGATGGTGAGGACAGGTGAGGAGGAAGAGAAGAGAAAAGGAAGAGGAGGAACAGATGAACCAGTGAGAGAAGGATGAAGGGTGGAATGATAAAGGAGGAGGAGGAGAAGACAGGGACATGAGGGTGAGGTGAGGAGGAAGATAAGAGAGAATGAAGAGGAGGAACAGATGAACCAGTGAGAAGGATGAAAAATGGAATGATAGAGGAGGAGGAGGAAGAGGAGGAGACAGGAACAGAATGGTGAGGTGAGGAGGAGAAAGAAGGAAGAGGAGGAACAGATGAACCAGCAAGAGAAGGATGAATGCTGAAATGACAGAGGAGGAGGATGAGGAGGAGACAGGACAGGAGGGTGAGATGAGGAGGAGGAGGAGGAGGAGGAGTTGGAGAGACAAGGAAGAGGAGGAACAGATGAACCAGCAAGAGAAGGCAGGAGGATGGAATGACAGAGGAGGAGGAGGAGGAGGAGGAAGAGGAGGAGGCTGGGAACACTGCCCAGCGCTGACACTGCTGACCACTGAGGGAGAAACATGAGACTGGACCTGAGGGCTACACACACACACACACACACACACACACACACACACACACACACACACACACACACACACACACACACACACACACACACACACACACACACACACACACACACACACACACACACACACACACACACAATTACACACCTGACAGACACATACACACAAGCTCACTGAGGGTCCACAAAACAAGTGATCACAACACTGTTTATTAATATTAACACACAAACACACACATACAGTAAATACACACACACTACAGTGTTAACACAGTCATGTAAATACTGTGGTGGAAATGAACTGAATGAAATCATGTTGGGGTATAAATGACTACTTTATCTGGGGATGCTAATTTAGAATTGTTCTTCTAGCCGATAGCCGACCCTCGTTAACCGATTATTAACCGATAATCATCAAGATTAGTGTGTTTCATGCAGCGGTGATCTTTCTGCATTGTATGAGCACAACAGACAACTGAGTCCCCGGTTCACATTTAGGAGCGTTAGCAGCCTAGTAAAAGTCTCCACCGCACATTTAGTTTAGTTTAGCAGGTTGCCCGCTGTGTGTCTGCCCGGCGTAACGACACTCTATCTGCCCGGATTAATGACAGCGATGGACAAATAGTGTGTGATTGTGCTACATTAGCAGCTGTAGCTCTGCTGGTAGCTTTGTGCTCGCCGCCACCACACACATACACTCTGTCAGCGCGGCGTAACTTCAGCGAGTTTCCGACAGACCGTTTGTGTGGGTATGGCGGCGGGGAGTATGGGTTTGTCTCAAGACGGGAGCCAACTTCCTGTATCTGTAACCCCGGCTCAGACTCTCTTAAGGTGGACCAGCTTTTCTCCTTAAAGTGACAAGCTTTTCTCAGCTTTTTCTTTTAACCGTTTTAACCGATAGCGTTATCGGTTAAAATGCTTAATGTCGGTTAACGGTTAAACGGTTAATTATTAACATCCCTAGTGAGCACGGTGTACCGTTAGCGAGTGTCCGGTAGAGAGACAGAGCGTGTGTGTGTGACGACGGTGTACTATTGTCAACCTGGCACAACGTTAGCGAGTGTCCGACAGACCGTGTGTGTGATGGTGAGTATGAAGTTATCATTAACATTACGGCTCTGGACGTAGCAGTGCAGTGTGCACTTTATTTGTCGTGAATAAATGCGACAACTCCTCAAGACCCAAGCCAAGCTCCCGTGTCCTGCTTGCCAGCCGCCTGCTGATTACAGTGAAGGCGGTTAGCCCCGGCGTTAGAAACAACACCGGCTCAGACTCTCTTAAGGTGGACCAGCTATTCTCCTTTAAGTGACAAACCGCTACTCTGCGTTTTATTTAATTTTGAATATTTCTTTTAACCGTTTAACCGATAGCATTAATCGGTTAAAATGTTTAATGTTTGTTAACGGTTAAAAATAGTGGTAACACAAGTATATTGAGCCCCTGAATTAGTAGTTATTGACTTCAATTAGTTATATTATTCACTGTGTCATGCACATACGATTGCACCACCCAGATGGACTTATACAACTCTAAAAATAATGTTGCACTGGTTGAAGACAAGAAAATGCAAACAAAGAACTGTGTCTGCTGTTCCAAGATCGAGAAATAAAACTTCCTAAAACACAAGTTTTTTTTATTATTATTATTATCCAACTCATCAGAGAGGGGGGGTATTCTACTAAAAAGTGTAAAACACACAAAAATATTAGATTTTTGGATAAATTCTGCTTCACATAAGCCTCCACACTCGTTTTTCATCAGGCAATAAAAACATCAACAAGACCATTTTTCCTTATACATCAGGAACAATTACCGATTTTACAGAATGATTTGCTATTTTCAGTAGTTATTAAGATGTGTTATAAGTGGTTTGGTCTAACGCTCACTGGGATCCGTAGGACCAAAAACGTGTTCAAAGTCCTCATTCTCAAACACTCTTTCAAACACTGGACACACACATACTGTACGAGGAAGCCTGCATACACAAAAACAAGCATGTCTACAAATGGTTAACACACACACACACACACTCCCTGGTGACCGTGGCCCACACAGACAGCTTGTCATCCTCACATATGACAAGCACTTCTGTCAATATGAAACCAGACCGGAGTAAAATGGATTCTCGTATCTCCACGTGGGATTTGAGAGGCAGCTGGCAGTGATATGTTAAACCGAACACAGAGCGATACCCACCCCGTATCCATGCCCCCTGTGCCCTGACCCTGTACCCTGCAACCTCCCCTCCTACTAATGATAATCAATGGAACATCATCTGTTAGGACAAAACTGCCATTAGGAGAACTAAGTGCTGGTATGTTCAGGGTCCTCCATGCATTTATCAACCCTTTCAGAGTAGGACATCGGTCCAAAATATTCTCAAATTTATGAATACTTGGACCTAAATTTAAGAATAAAAGCATTTGTATCAACTTTCTTATCCCGGGAAATGACACTGCCAGTGTCATTATTCTTGTTTTGAGCAGAACTTTTAAATCAAAATCACAAAGCGATACATATGACGGCTACATTAACTGTCTAGAGTCACGTAACGTGAATAATTATACGTCACTCCACAGTCACAGCAGGACTATGGTGATCCCAGATAGCAGCCGGCTCTATCTAGACTACCACATCTATTAGAGGGATAGACTGGAAAAGACTCACGCAATGATCTCTGTTCACTCTGTTTGTGTTTTTGGAAAGGCATTATCTTCTTCAACTAATCTTGAGTCTGTTCTACCCATTGGGCAACCTCCTGGTCTGAAAAGTGAAGTCAATGTTGAAGTACCTTAAACTTACATTCTTTCTAACAGCCAGCAGGGGGCGACTCCTCTGGTTGCAAAAAAGAAGTCTGATTGTATACAAGTCTATGAGAAAATGAGTCTACTTCTCACTTGATTTATTACCTCAGTAAACATTGTAAACATGAGTTTATGGTCTCAATCGCTAGTTTCAAGTCTTCTTCAATACAGCATGATGTTCATTTAGTAAATTATGGTCCCATTTAGAGTCAAATAGACCATAAAGCAGGGGATGCTTTAGGGCATGGCTACCTTGTGATTGACAGGTCACTCTTTTTCGCGGTGTTGTCCGTGTTTTCATCTTAGAACTTTAACCCTTCCACAGTGTGTTTCCAGTTCATGAAAGTTCATTTTAACATTTTTGGTCGCTTAAAAATGTCTTATTCAACATTCAGTTGTACTTGCTCTTGTATGTAGTTGCTCAACCCTCTCCTGTCACTTCTGGTTGCAAAAAGCCAAGATGGCAATGGCTGAAAAGCCGAACTTGAGGCTTCAAAACAGCAGAAAGATTAAGCGGTAAAACAACGGCTTACAAGATTGTTTACCGTTTCCGTGATATGAAATGACACATACCTTGATAGAAGATTATGTTTGTTTGTTTCTTTATTCACATATAAATTTGTTTAAAAAGACACAATATATAATTTGCAACGGAATGTGAAGGAGAATTGCCTAAAGTGACAATCTCCAGGCGGCATATTACAGTAAATAATGGTGGGATCCCATGGGAGCAAATTCACAGACATCATCATCATCATCATCAGTGTGTTTAGGTGATCGAGGCATACTGAGAGCAAAAGCAGATGTGGTGGCTGTTTGGGGAGTAAGAGGAGCTGATCACACAGACAAACAAACACACACACACACACACACACACACACACACACACAAGGTTACTGTGAGTGTGTGTTGGCTGTACTGAAGACCCCCTGGGACAGACTGCTTCACCAGCTGTGTTCTGACACAAAGGAACACTGAGGGCCTGGGGACTACACAGACGCACACACACAGCTTACACACACACACACACACACACAGCTTACACACACACACATAGCTCACGCATAGACACACAAACACACACACACGGCTCACATCACATGTGCACATTCAACCATCTCCATATGAGAAACAAACAAACAAACTAATGGATATGCACACAAACACTGTGCCGACGCACTATACAACAACACAGACAAAAATGAAAAAATACCTCAGACTTTTTCACGTTTTTTTTTTTTTCAAATCAAAGGATCAGTTATTATATTGATATTTTGGGTGATAATGTTTATTTTTGTACGATTATTATCTTTGTGTATTTTCCTTACTGTCCATCATCTAATCTCATGTCACAATGTACAACAATAAGAAATGACATGCTGACAGATATTTCGTCCACCCTATTTTATAGAGTATAAGATGTATAGTGTGTGACGACCCGTCCTGTGTCTCTGCTCTGCCTGGCCTGCTTGTGGTTTCTCCTCCCCTTGCAGGTATACTGGGCTGGCAGTGCACGTCATTAAGCTTTGTTTATACTCACGCGTGACACCGTGGCGCAGGTCTCCATAGACGGCGCGCGCACAATACAAACATGCACAGAGGTGTTTATGCTCAGTGCGTTGTTCGTTGCAATATGCTACAGGAGGTGTAGAAACAAAATATTCTGTGGATAAGCAAGAAGTCAGTGAGTGGTCTCTTAATGAACAGTTGTAAAGACGTCTGTATGGGCGAACCTGCCCGGACAGTCTTCCGTCGAAGACGTCCACGTTGAAACGAAAAGTGCAGCGCGCATAGTTACAAAAATTCAGAGGTGCACGACAGAGCGCCGTGACAACTTGTGGAGTCATGTGAAAGCTGCAATGACGTAATTTTCTGGTGCGCTCAGCTCGCCCCGGCTTCACTACCCCGAGCATGAACCAAGCTGGCTCACCAGGGCCTGAACAAAACAACAGCAGCATAATGCCACCCCGGTGTGTGGCACGCTGGTACCACGGGAGCAAAAGGGGCGCAACGTTAAACACAACAGCGCCGGCATCTAGTGCGTGTGTGCATGTTGTCCTGCCGTGCTAGCTGTCCCTTTCACACAGACATTGGCTCGGCTCTGTGACTCCAAGCAACTCCATGGATGTATTAAGAGAACTGGATACAGCGTTGGAGGCCGGGCCCCATTCTTTCCTATAAAAGTTGCTCAGTGGCGCATGATGCCAAAATGGCTCAACTTTCGAGTGGAAAAGTACCCGGATCTTCCGCATCCATTAGGCCCATGGAGCAGGCGCAGTAGCGTCCGCTCGATCACATGGCTCGGTCACGGGGTCACAGCCGTCACGATGTTGTCGCGGCTTGCGAACTCCGCCTCCCAGAACCCGCTCCAGCCTCGGTCTGGGTCTCATTCACATGAACGGAGGAAGCGAAATAACTCTGGATTCAGCTTTTAGTGCATTTCACAACTTTTAGGACCTAATGATTTAAATAAGGGCTATTCAAGTGTTCGTACTGGGAAGTTGATTCAACTCAAAAAAAAAATCCGCTGACTTACAGACGTCTCTTTCCCAATGTAAGTCTATGGGAAAAAGTATTTTTGGGTCCAAAGGCATCACGTGACGGACATGGACGTTGTAGTACCGCCGTTTGGCCACTATGAAAATTGGCATCAACGACCGGCACTCTTCCTGGAGGCTTGCTCTGCCCCCCCATTCCGTCTCCGTACCTCTGGAACAGCGAAGCAGTATCCCGTCGCAATATTTCTGTCTTGAACAGACAGTGTGAAAGGGGCTACTATCTCCTGGTTTAGTTGCTTTGTTTTGTCTATTCTTTTAGCGTGCAGCATCTTCATACACTATTCGGCACTCGCATACACCACTGATGTTACTGATTGTTCACATCTCCCTACATTTGTCTGAACCGTTCATGACAAATGCAATACAATGTGTTGTATCAGTGTCGCTCATATCAGTCTCAAAACTTTCTCAAAACACACATCTCCCTGCTTTTACACCAACACACGCACTCTCTTTCTCTTATCACTGGTTCCGTCTTCATCCCCAACGAGGACGAGAATGAGAAAAATGAAGAGGAGGAGAGAAGCAGGAAAAAAAGGAGGAGGTGTGTTCAGTCGTCTGTGGAACAGACACTTGACCTGGTTTCTCAATGCTGCTCTGGGCCGAAAAACAGCTGGAGACACACACACACACACACACACACACACACAGCCAAATAAACAGAATAATACGATACACTAGAGAGTTGGGCAATAATTCAATACTATCATACTGTATATACTGACTTCCAGTGGAATAAAATGGTGATAATATTGTTAATGGAAAAAAAAAAGTTACACAGAATTATTTCTCTTTCTGCTGATATGTATTTCATTTTCGTGTACTTTCACCTCTACCTCGGTTTAAATGCTCACAACTCAAGTTCACACTAAGGCCATAACCTGTGATGAGGGGTCACAAGTAAACATTGGGTACACGCCAATTCCCTTAATTGCATCCATGTTTCCTTAACTTGCGTCTTTTCCTTGCATCTTAGTCCCTCCCACTGAAGACGGCAGGAAAGATGCAGGAAAAGATCCTTCAGTCAGCTTTCTGTAGCGACTTTTAAATTCACGGTTTGGAATTTTGTATGGGACATATTCATATTCCAATTAAAGTTAGGGTTGGTAAAACTGAGAAACCAGCGAAAGTACGCAAGATTATAAAAATTATCGAGATTGGAAGCTAATTTCGATCGATATCTGATAGAATCGAAGTCGTGACACCCCTATCGGAATGGAATGAGAATTTCAACAAATATAATAAAAAATGCATTTGAATTTCTGTATATTTCCCCTGTATTTATACCGCGTCCGGATCAGATTAGTAAACTAGGGATGGGCATTTCAAGCCAAAAATACTATTAGATATTCACAGGGAACTATTCTTCGTAGATTTGTGATATCTGCAAATAGCATATCCAAAGAATCAATAATTTATCATGATGAAACTTGTGATTTACGCCCGCCCCTCAGTTAAATGGACTACACAGACTCTAAAGCAAAAAACAAAAATGAAGGTTTAACTGTACACACACACACACACACACAGAGGCAGTGGAGATGGAAGACAGTCCGTCAATCCATCAGCTGGGAGGAGAGGAGGCGACAGGGAGGGTGGGGTCAGGTGAACAAGTGATGGGAGACAGACAGAGGTGAGAGACAGGAGAGAAAGAGAGTGAGGCCCTGTTCAGACCGGGTATTAACATGCGTCCTGGGTGATCCAATCACATGTGGACAGCTTTAAGTACAGGTGTGAACGCACTCAAGACCCATTGACGACGCATTGAGATCCGATCAATCAGACCACATTCAGAGGTGGTCTGGGCCACATATGGCCACATTCTGTTAGCAGTGTGTAGTGAATGTGTCCTGGGCCACATTAGGGACCGCTGGGATCCGCGGGGTCTCTGCGCTCCTCATGTGAATAGACGAGCAGATGCAAGCCTAGCGGCATGGAAACGGCTTCTGTGCTCTTCTGTAGCCTGTCGGTACAACTGTGTTTTATTCAAATATATCTTATCAGGCCTGTACAATAACCTTATATTTTGGTGCTAATAAATGTACCCAAATTCACGACTATGTAGGATATTACTACTGACTTATTCCTGTTATATTACGTCACAACGGCTGCTGTATTAGCCGTGTGTTTACTACGTGTTTATTTGCATATAGAGCGGGGAAGTGAGATCAGATCACAAGTGGTCACTGGAGACGCATGTGGAGACGCATTCTAATGCCAGGTGTGAACAGACATACTTAGAGCTGTCCACTTGTGAACAGGGGCTGAGGTATTTACGTGTGTGTGTGTGTGTGTGTGTGTGTAAGAAAGAGAGAGGGGAAAAGATGGGTTTAAAGGCCCTGACACATCAAGCCGACGGTTGACCGTCCTACAGTTTGGGCTGTCGGTGAGTGTCCTTCAGCCTAGTTTTTGCGGTGTGTCCCGCACCGTCGGCTCTAGTCTGCCCGTGTCGGAGGCTTTTTCGGCCGATTCAGCATGTTGAATCGACGGCAGCGAAAGAAATCACTCTGAATGGCTGTTCAGCTTAAGGGAATCAGTGCACGAGAAGAGAAACGGAAGTGAGGAAAGCAAGCCAACGAGTAAAGTCAAGAGTGCAAACACAGAAGGCTCTTCTCATTTTTCATCTCATCTGATCATTCCAACACACGGATATTTTCACTACGACATGGCCGTCTGGAATGAAGCTAAGTGGTGAGTGAGAGTGATGTGAAAATGGTTGGCAAACGCCACTTTGTTTTCATGTACGTATCAAAACAACGGCTTGTATATCCGCCGTCCTCGCTCTTCCGGTTTCTCTTTCTGAATGATGAATGCAGACTACGTGCTAACTGGCCGTCAGCTGTAGGCTTTGCTGTGAGGTCAAATGCAACCAAGCCAAGACAAAGGCGACTAGAGGCGACTCAACAGTGGGCCTTCGCCGCTGCTAGTTCTCGGCTTGGTGTGTCTGGGCCTTAAGTAACACAAAGAGGTGTGGCTGTCTGTGAGTGTTGCAGTAGGGGGAAAAAAAGGAAACAGACAGACAGACAGATGCTTAAACAACTGCTACAGTGTGTGTGTGTGTGTGTGTGTGTGTGTGCGCGTTTGGTCCTGTGAGACAAAAAGCTGATGTCTTTGCTTTGTAAGAGGCTGAAAGCTGATCCAGTTGTCCACTGCACAATTTGATACGAGAGGACCAGCCTGATTGCGCGCACCCATACACACACACACACACACACACACAGTTCTGTAGAATCATCATCAGCTTATGTTTCAGCAACAGTGCAACAACGACTCTGCTTAAACAGCACTTAGACACACACATACACGGACACACAACCCAACCTTTATGTGCACAAACACAGCAGCAGGTTGTCATCACTGACAGTATACAGTAGTAGATTTAAAAGTAGAATCAAATGCAGTGCAGTGTCATGTGTGAAATGAGGGAAAAAAGACGTGAGTGAGGCGTCAAGATGAGTTTGAAGACATCCTTTTTCTGTTCACTTTACAATATTCAAGTTACAGTCACTGAACAGATGAAAAACCTCGGAACCTTTTTAAGGAACTCGTGAACTTCATCTGTGTTTCAAGGAACCAAAAGGTATCTGCTCTCAAGGTACTTTCACAAGGCAGTTTGTATCAGACTTTCAGACTATTCATAAAGAAAAGCACCTGGGAATTACCACTTGGATCTTCATAATCACGGCCTGACATGATCATAGCGTCATTGTCTGGGACTATTTGTTCTATAAAGGCCCTGACACACCAAGCCGACGGTCACAAGCTTCACAAGCAGTGACTGACAGCTGCCCAGAGACTGCTTGGCTCTGATTGGTTGTTTTCTTCAAGCGTGATGGAATCTTGCAAATGCCATTAGGAGCACAATAAGGAGGCAAAGGAACCTGATTTTTTCACATATTCTCTGTCTCATGCACTACTGTCAGGATATAGTTACAGTTTGAGCAAATGGTTGGACAAATCGGTGAGAGAAATCCCTCCGATTGGGTTGTTCAGCTTGAGGGAATCAGTGCACGAGAAGAGAAACGGAAACGAGTAAAGTCAAGACAGGAGGCTCTTCTCATTCTTCATCATCATCTCGTCTGATTTTCGGTCGCAGTGAACACACGCTTGATGTTGTGAATTAATCAAAAACACTTGCTTAGGTTCAGGCAATAAAACCACTATAGTTAGGTTTAGGAAAACAAACATGGTTGGTCTTAAAACTACCATGTTTGTACATTGATGACACCGAACGTTGTGAACACGGGACATGAACGATCAGAAATAACGTTTTATTTCTCTGATTTGCTGCTTTGTTCTTGCCGCTCCCTCTCTTCAGTCACTCATTAGCTTGTTCGACCATCGCTGCTCTCTCTCTCTCTCAGCTCGTTGAGCTGTGGAGGTGTGGCCAACTTTGAATGCTGCTGCCCTAGCAACAGAATGGCAATATAAAGGTACTGTATATACTGAGTAGCTGTAATATAGCTTTGGATACATACACACATGCCCCGTTTCCCATTCAAAGTAGGGCAAGGTAATGTTAGTCACTCACATTCTACTTGTAAGACACAATATTGTTACATTTGTGAACATGAACATCTGTTTGAATATTCATTGAAAACACATTTGTGAGTGTAAATGCAGTCTGCACCATGTTCTCTTCACAGTCAGTGGGCTGGAAAAGACACACATACTGCACTCTGGTCCCGCATTCTTAACTTAACGTGTACACTCACTCACTCACTCACTCACTCACTCACTCACTCACTCACTCACTCACTCACACACTCACACACTCACACACTCACACACTCACACACACACACACACACACAAAATGAGATCAGGAACAGTGAATCTGGATAAGTTGCCCTCTGACCGACTATCTCTTTCTGCAGCTTCGCAGGTCGACTAAGGGTTAACCGCCTCGGTGCACCAGCAAGGCATACATGGAGTCTATACCGCCGTGTGTGTGTGTGTGGTGTGTGTATTTAGATGTCTGTTAAGCCGTTAGTCATGAGCTAATGGGTCCAGAGCAGTGTGTGTGTATATATGTGTGTTTCCATGCATGTGTTATTGTAGCAGAGTACAGGCATGTACAGTATGTACACATGAGGTTCTGGAACATGGTATTAGACTTGCAAATGGACATGTGTGTGTGTGTGTGTGTGTGTGTGTGTGTGTGTGGGGGGGGGGGGGAGGGGAGGCAGACTTTTATGTAGGTTATGCTTCATTTAAACTAAAGGGGGTAATGCACCGGAAGCGTTGGATGTACATATTGTCCAACACATAGACAGATGCACATACTGAGACATATAAGCACACATTGTGGTGGAAACACACTGTTCAGACTGTCAGTATGTGGAATTGAAGGCTGAGAGTGAATGAGTATAATGAGAGTGAAACTCAGTTTGTGTATACACCAGCAGAGCAGACATGTCCTTCAGCCCATTGCATAATAAACTTAAATTCATTCAATAATAATTATTTAAACAGAGATTAAAAAAAAACAAAAACAGTATAATCCAGCCACCAAATGTAATATTAACATCTGAAATAGTTTGGGCCCCAAAAGAAGAAGAAGAATGAATTGATTCAAACTTCCATTTAGTCGATGTCCTCACAGTGTTACATGATTTTGAATTTGTTTTCCAGTCCAGAAAAGCGTCAGTGACCCTCGATCATTATTGAACCACAATGCTGCAATCAGGTACTAAATATTGAGTAATGCCTACCATACACTAGGAGACTTTGACAATACTTTTAAAAGACGAAATTCTGACACCTTCTCACATCTAAAAGCCGATGTGTCTTTAGTTAAGGGTTTTTAGTCACAGACTATGAGATTTTGCAAAGACTGGGGATCTTGCAGGATACTATTTACAAGACTACAACTAGATTCCTTTAGTGATGATGTCACATCCTGTTCCTGGTGGAAATTTACAAGAAGAAAAACTGTTGAGAAAGAAGTGGACAGAAATTGCTGCAGCCCTTCAAATCCCTGGTGAGTATGCTTAGCTAGCTAGCTAGCTAAGCACCCACTGTCTCGAATGGGGCAACTTGCAAGCTAACGTTAGCCACTGGAATGTTTGCTATTAATCTACGAGCTAACTGTATGTTTCAGTTGAAGATTGCTACCTTCAATTAGCTCGTAGGCTAATAGCAAACATTCCAGTAGCTAACGTCAGCTTGCAAGTAGCCCCGCTTGGTACAGTGGTTAGCTAGCTAGCTATAGCATACTCACAGGGGATTTGGAGAGCTGCAGCTTTTTTCCTTCTCCATTTTATCGTGGTACAAATGGGAGGACACATCACAGAGGCGCTCTTGTTCACTTCACAACTCCACCAGTTCCTCCATGTTTACTTTCTACCCCGTTTGCTGCTTCCTGTTTGGTGCTGGAGAGAGCGAAACCTGTCGGCTGTTGACAATGTTCGCGTCATTGAACTTACGATAATACTGTGCGGTTTTATCGGAACGTCAAGGCGAGAAAGACACTGACTTAAGACAACTTGGACTGAGTTTTATGACCCGCAACTCTTGCAAAACTCTCCTGACTTTATTCCGACATTGGAAACATGTCTACAACAGTGAAATCGCTTGAAAAGTTGTTTGATGTAAGGTCGGCATTAGTCCGTTTTTCTTTGGGCCCTCTGCAGTCTACTCAGTGGTTAGATTGAAGAGGTTTAAACTGTCCAAAGTACATTCAGTTGATATTCCAATAGTGCTAACCCTAGACTAAACTTCTGTTTCTATTGTGAAGTTTGAAGAAGAGCTTTGCTAAAGCAACAGCTGTTAATTCCAGCTTGTTCTACGCTGCATTGTTGTGACCTTGACACTGTTTAAATCTGCACACATTTTTGACGTTAAGCTTCCAGTTTCTTTTACCAATGACTGGTGATATCTTCTATTCCTATTGAACTGTTGCTCAGAGGGATCTTTGTCTCTTTCTGCCCTTTCAGTTGTCAGTCTGGTTGAACCAATGTACAGCGACAAAACACACCCTTCACACAAATTAACATCTATCTGTAAAGAGGACTTTCTACAACTTAAAAGCATGAAAGATCATTCAACATATAGAGTAGTCCTCTGAGTTATTTGACTGGACCCAGTCGAGCTCTAAAAACTATAATATCCTGTGTTCAAAGTTGAGACTGTATAAATGAGGTGGAATCTGACTGACAGTCTGCTCCTGTTGTTCTCATCAAGGGCCGAGTATCGACAGTGGGGTCGCCTTCCCCAGTTTGTTCGATACCTCTGTCCTCTACTTCCTGTCTGCACGACACCCGACGCCACCGCTGTGTCTGTGTGTGTGTGTGTGTGTGTGTGTGTGTGTCTTATGCTGCAGTATTTGCAGGCAGAGCGGGTGAGCGGGGATAAGGTTGCATGTTGTTCTTTTCGTGGCAGCATTTTCCTGAATGATGGAATCCCTGAGAGGATTTAATGTTGGTGGCAGACACGAGCCTCGCTGACCATAAACACTGCGTCTCACTGCACAGCTGTATGCGGGACTCTCACCCCTTCCACACACCAGGCAGAGAGACAGGTAGAACTGAAGTATGTGCATGTTTACAGTCAAAGTGATTTAAAATACACCCAACTGACTTCTGTTTACTCTCTAAGCCTCCACCTAACACAGGCGATCAGAGAGGGGAGAGGACGGGAGATGGGGAGACAGAGACAGGTGATCAGAGAGGGGAGAGGACGGGATATGGGGAGACAGAGACAGAGACAGGTGATCAGAGAGGGGAGAGGACGGGAGATGGAGAGACAGAGACAGGTGATCAGAGAGGGGAGAGGACGGGAGATGGGGAGACGGAGACAGGTGATCAGAGAGGGGAGAGGACGGGAGATGGAGAGACAGAGACAGGTGATCAGAGAGGGGAGAGGACGGGATATGGGGAGACAGAGACAGAGACAGGTGATCAGAGAGGGGAGAGGACGGGAGATGGAGAGACAGAGACAGGTGATCAGAGAGGGGAGAGGACGGGAGATGGGGAGACAGAGACAGGTGATCAGAGAGGGGAGAGGACGGGAGATGGAGAGACAGAGACAGGTGATCAGAGAGGGGAGATGGGGAGACAGAGACAGGTGATCAGAGAGGGGAGATGGAGAGACAGAGACAGGTGATCAGAGAGGGGAGATGGGGAAACAGAGACAGGTGATCAGAGAGGGGAGAGGACAGGAGATGGGGAGACAGTCAGCTGCAGCTGGACTCAGTGCCTGTCGGTGGACTCTTTCAGTGTCACTATAGCCAGCGCTGCAGTAACGTTACTGATCTCCGTTTCAGCGTCAGTTTATGAAATGGACTGTTTTGTCCTTGGTTTTAACATTAAAAAACTCATCTTTACATCCAGGAACAATACAATAGTGCTACAATTTGTTTTCTTCTGTCCTGTGTTTCCTTAGTCTTCATCTTTCAAGGTCTCTACCGTTGTATCTGTATAACTCAGCCGAGCCAACCAACTGAGTGACGTCACAGGCTAGAGTACTGTAACATGGAGAGTTGCACATGCGTGGTACCAATCGGACAGGATGTACAGATCGGGTGGCGAGTGACACATGTTGTTGTTGTTGTTCCTGTGTAGCGTAAATGAGCTGATAAATGAATAATGTGATATTGGATCGGTGCATGGACGATACCCCATCCACTTCCGATTCCACCTCTACCTTGAGTTCTCCCGTGGCCTTGCATACCTGCTATCACCGCTCCCTGTATGCTATAGTTTAAATGTGGATGTGTGTGTGTCTTTGTGTGTGTGTTTTAGCATCCTAAATATAAGCTTGTCACATCGTCCAGATCGCTGC
This sequence comes from Sebastes umbrosus, assembly GCF_015220745.1. NCBI lineage: Eukaryota > Metazoa > Chordata > Actinopteri > Perciformes > Sebastidae > Sebastes > Sebastes umbrosus. Next base: position 29,877,145 of record NC_051278.1, on the reverse strand, counting down.
CAGTGGACGGCTCAGCAGAGGAAGAGAAATGGTTTTAAGTGGTGCTGCTGCACTGCTCACACAGCCCACTAGATAACACAAACACACTCTCACAGTCACAGTTCAGACCAACACTGATATGTTATGGGACCCACTGACAAACAATATTTCATGCATGTATTCAAAATCTTTAAAGCCTTTTAAAGCCCCTCTCAGTACCTTAGGTGGCAGTGAACGAGACTTTGGGGAAAGCCCAATGCAGGGTTGCTTAAACGCAAATCTGACATCTTACTCGACTTGATGAACTTCACATTTGTTCTGTAAATGACAAAAAAAATCCAAAACAGCAGGAAGGCATTCCGTCAGGATGGCCTGATGATTTCATCCGCCACTGCCAACAATTTACCCGCATTTGGCGGGTGGTGGGTCTTAATTTCAGACCCTGGTTCTCTGTGTTGTAGCACTAGAGGGTAAAAACAGACGCTGTGAAGGACTGTTTCTTCAACGTGCCCTTTAGCAGCAGTAGTAGTAGCAGGATCAGTCTGAACCCATGTGGTGAAATCACGCTGACAGACGCTGGTGCTTCTTCGTGCACATGTTGAAGTGTATGTAACTGTCAATCTGTGTTTACTGTGTGTAGACAGGTATTTCCGCCTGTTAATGTCTGTGCCCGACTCTCAAAGTGTGGTTTTCTGTGTACTTCTGTCTCTGTGTGTCAGTTTGCATGTGTCTATCACTTTGTTTGTTTTCTGTGTTGTTGTTGTTGTTTATGTGTGTGTGTGTGTGTACGAGTGTATGTTGTGTGTGTGTGTGTGTGTGTGTGTGTGTGTGTGTGTGTGTGCTCACCCATGCTGTTGGTGGAGCTGCACCACATCAGCAGACAGCCGGTACACAGCAGGTTGAGAGCCCCGAACAGCAGGATCCTCCACGACTGAAAACGACAACAAGCAAACAAAATAACTGTTAAAGAACAAGAAGAAAAGGAGCAGAGTGGCTCAACCTTGGGCTCGAGGACCAACTGGGGTCATTCCTTATACACATGGGGTGATGGGGGGGATATATTTGTCTTTAATGTTTTCTTTTGAAAAGAGAAAACATCATCATGCCATACTATGTAGATGGGCTCTATAGGTACCCACGAGTCTCCCCTTTACAGACATGCCCACTTTATGATAATCAAGGATTATGGGGAGACGAATAATCAATATTTTTAACCGATACACATTTGCTGAAAAAATTAAAATATTGGGACTAAAACAAACTCGAACACAAAACTTTGTAGAATTGCCTTAAAGCATAGGTTTAATTAAAAGAGAACTTCTGGACAATATCTTGTCATTGTTTTGAGTTGGTAATTGATTTCCAATAATAAATATAAACATACATTTGCATAAAGCAGCATACTTTCCCACTCCCATGTTGATAAGAGTATTAAATACTTGACAAATTTCCCTTTAAGGTACATTTTGAACAGATAAAAAATGTAGGGATGCACCGATACCGATACCAGTATCGTGTATCGGGTCCAACACTGTGCTCATGTACTCGTATTTGCAAAACGGCTCCGATACAACGGCACCGATACCACTTTACGGCAGCATGACTTTACCCTCTCGTCACCATCTTTCGGGTCCTATCGCACGCGCTCACGCTCCACCTCTCCGACAGTGCGGGTGAGCCGGGCCGGTGATGCGCCGTCACCGCGGGGCGGCCGGGATCCCACCTCAGCCGGCACACGCCGGCCCTCACTTTCATTGCGCCACGAGGTTTTGCTTTCACCCTCTGACTCACGCGTGCGTTAGACTCCTTGGTCCGTGTTTCAAGACGGGTCGGGTGGGTTGCAGACATCGCCACAGACCCGTAGCGCCTTTTACATGGGCTGAGCCCCGCTCAGGGGGCACGACTCGGCTCGGCGCACTAAGGACAGTCCGCCCCGGTGACACTTCGTCCACGGCCCCGGGAAGCACCTTCGCCCCGAGCATTTCCAAGCCGACCTAGAGCCGGTCCTGGCGTACCGCCTCGTATGCGGGACTCCCCAGCCTGCCTTGTGTCGCTCACACCTTCCAGCTGGCTGTTAATGAGAAATACAGAGAAATACTCGTAGCGGTACTCGTAGCAGTACTCGTAGCGGTACTCATAGCGGTACTCGGTATCGGCGAGTACCCAAATGTAAGTACTTGTACTCGGTCTGAAAAAAAGTGGTATCAGTGCATCCCTAAAAAAATGTGCAATTAACAGAATCCTACACATCCCCATAAAGCAACTCAATACTAATAGCATCTTTCCACAAGCCCAAACATAGATCACCGTGATGAAAGCTCCTCCAGAGCCACAGAAGATATTATACAACAGTTTTCTCCTGAACAGGGTTTCCCCGGCTGTCATTCAGCATCCTGTAGCAGATACTCTGGCGGGTGACCAGCCGCCGTCTAATCTGAATCCAAACCTACAAACCCTCTGAGAGCTGCTGGGGTTTGGCTGCTGGATGCCAAATGACTTTCCTGCCCTGCGGTCGACCTGCTGTGCCCGGGGATTTGGGTGAATTCTCTGACTGAACGAGTCACTACAGTCTGAATCAGTTAATCACAGAAATACCAGCTCAGGGGAAGGTCACTTCCAGAGGAGCAGAGAGCAAAAACGGGCTCAGTGCTGAGAAAAGAGCAGCTCATCTGTAACATCTGCACGTTTGATTATGACAAAACATTAAAATGCTTTCTATGGTCTATTAATTAATTTTAAGACATTTTTCAGGACCTACAATAAACAACTTAATTAAAAAAACAAACACTGTTAAGTGTAATAAATGAAGAGGACAAAGAAGGAGCCATCTTAAAATCCTTCCATTGCTCTTTAGGGCAAATATATAAGAATATATTAACACTTGTATACACTGCAGATCTAATCTAATTATCAAGTCTGATCAAGATTTAACCCTTTCAAAGAAAGACTGGAGATGTTTTACATACCTGCAGGGTCTGAAAATGAACTTTTTTCACCTCCTGCCACTGAGGCAGGTAAGAACTTTTTTTATCTGCCACTTTTGAAATATATGCGCTAAATGAAGGAATAACATTTTAGATCTGATGTCATTCAATGTTCGATACATTTTAGACGAAAAACATTATAGGCCTTTAAATGGTAAATTACAGTGTTTGAATTGCACCGTAGCTTCCGGGGGAGCCCTATTTTTGGGGAGTGGGAGGATACTATACACAGTACTGTACTTTACTTTGCTATTGTCATCTATAGTGATTGTTTGCATAAAAACACAATTAAAATGATTATGATAATTTAAATATTTGCTTGGTTAAAAAAAATAGATCTTGGCATCATTAGTTTTAATGATGTATTGTAAGCTGCCTAAAGCTAGTGTTAGGAAGTTAAACAGGTCATAATTCCCACTCTAACATCTATTTTATATTGCTGTGAAAACACCTTCCAACAACTGGATTTATTCAAGTTTCTCGCCAAGAACGGAATTTTACGAGATTACATTTGAACACATCATGATGACGTTGTAATTTCCTTCACCCAATGGTCATTTTACTGAGCAGAGCTTGAACGCCTCATAATAATAACTCAGTGGAACCTCCGTAAACATTAGTAGCTCTGTTATTTAACCAAGCAGGACTGTGCTGCCCACCGGCTGCTAACAGCTAACGTTACTAACTCTCCTCCTGATTGGCTGATTTCAACACAGATTTGTTGTTCACAAAAAAATAAGGTGTGTCCCCTCAGGTTTAGCAGCGCAATGCTTTTGAATGCTAAACTGAAACATGATACGGCGTGCGTATGCGTCGTTGTGCATGCGTAACTATCGGAAAGCATCAATACAGAAGAATCGATAGACACGGAGGCATGACATGCCAAGGAATCGGACAACTACGGTTCTCTATTCCCATCCCTAGCGTTTTCCCTGCCTGCCAAAGTGGCAGATGGCCTGACGATTTTACCCACCACTGCCAACAATTTACCTGCATTTGGCGGGTAGCAGGTGCTAATTTCAGTCCCTGCATACCTGGATTATCGAAATGCAAATAAACCTGTTATATTCAACAAGTTTTCTTGTTTTCTTACTTAAAAGGTCAAGTGTGTCAGATCTGGTGACATCTAGCGGTAAAGTTGCAGATTACAACCATGTGCCAAGCGTGTAGTACAACTATGGTGGCTGACGCGAAAATGCGAATGGCCCTTTCTAAAGCCAGTTGTTGTCAGAGTAGCACAGATCATTTAGAGAATAGCAGAGTCAGTGCGTAGAGTGTGTGTGTACGTGGGGAGTGAGTGGTGAAGCAAGATAGAGAGAGAGCGGCGACAAATGTGTGCGGTGGAGCAGAAGACAGAGTTAGTTTAGCTCTGAGAATATCAAGTGAATGTTCGGTGGAAGTTGCAGTTTGTGTAGAAATAAATGCTGCAGCTCCTCCAGACCAACAGAGGTTTCCCGTGTCTTGCTTCCCTGCTGCTGAGTGGAGTGATGGGGGTTAACTCCGGAGCAAAAAAATGTCAGTGACTCCGGCCCAAGCAGGAAAAGTTCAAACAGTGGTTTGTCCGTTCTGGGCTACTGTAGAAACATGGCGGCTGGCTCCGTGAAGAGAACCCGCTTCGTTTCCCATTTTTCTTTGGAGCCCCTGGAACTCCCCCAATGACCCCCTGGAGCAACTGTTCTACAGAACCCTTGTGAAACAGAAGAGGAAGGAACTGTTCTGGGCAGCCCCACACATGCAGCAGTACAGTCTAAGCCTGGTGACGGCCTGCCACATACAACACATGAAGCTGAGAAGAAACAATCTTCCACCTTCCAGAAAGGCAGCCCTGGAAGATGTCCTTGGGGAGTCTTTCGCTGAAGGAGTGGATGGCGTACAGCCCAACATTGGGATCGAGGATGAAATTGACTTGTACCGCAAAGGGACTGCTATTCAATTGATATGCAATTCTGCTATACTCTCTGACTGTCCTCTCAAGTGGCGGAGAGACAATGCACGGTCCTACCCACTCCTGTCATCCATGGCCAAAGCATATCTCTCTGTGCCAGCAACCTCAGTACAGAGCGAGAGTTTTTTTCCACAGCAGGGGACAATGTAAACACCCAAAGATCGCAGCTTCTACATGGAAATGTGGGCTTGCTCATATTCCTCAAAAAAAGTCTGATGATGGGTGAGTTTGAGTTGAGTTACTGGAAAGTGTCAGAAAAGGCTGCCTGACAGCGAGGTAAAGCTGCTCTGGACGGATGCAGCAGAAAAACGTATATTAGCCACCTAAAAAAAGACCCACCTAAAAAATCAATATCAGTTTAAGTGTACGCTATATTGAGAGTATTTTCACCACTTTACCTTGCCATCAGACAGACCTTTCCAATGGGGGATTCAAGCTGTTATATCGCTGTCTTCAAAGCCACCAGACTCTATTAAAAAAAACAGTAATTTTACCTGGCAGAACACAGGAGTTGCTGGTCTACTGCTTGCTCCGTCGGTTAGCTTGTTTGTGTTATTGTGTCACTTTGGAATCCGAACTAAAGTGGCGTCCACACAGCAGTAGCTGCCTCCGTGCCAGCACTGCTTTTACAAACTGGAAGCATGCCGACCGCCATCTAACTGAGTTACTGTATGTAATACACTGACTATAAGGATGTACTGTATCTCATTGCATATGTAGCAGCGTCTTCATGCAGAAACCTACGTCACGTCATGTCAGAAAACGTTTTTAGAAGGGCATGGGAAAATAGCATTTTGACGCTAAAACAATGCATACTTTAACCAACATTCGACTGTTCGGATTTGAATAAATAAGGAACACCATTGGGAAGATACAAAATGTAATAAATATATTATATTATATTTTATATATATATATATCAAATTAGGGCTGTCAATCGATTGAAATATTTAATCGCATGATTGTCCATATTAATCGTGATAAATCACAAATTAATCACACATTTTTTATCTGTGCAAAATGGACCTAAAGGCGAGATTTGTCAAGTATTTACTACTCTTATCAACATGGGAGTGGACAAATATGTTGCTTTATGCAAATGCATGTATGTATTTAATATTGGAAATCAGTTAACAACACAAAACAATGACAAATATTGTCCAGGAACCCTTACAGGTACTGCATTTAGCATAAAACAATATGCTCAAATCATAACATGGCAAACTACAGCCCAACAGGCAACAACAGCTGTCAGTGTGTCAGTGTGCTGACTTGACTATGACTTACCCCAAACTGCATGTGATTATAATAAAGTGGGCATGTCTGTAAAGGGGAGACTCATGGGTACCCATAGAACCCATTTTCATTCACATATCTTGAGGTCAGAGGTCAAGGGACCCCTTTGAAAATGGCCATGGCAGATTTTCCTCATCAAAATTTAGCGTAAGTTTGGAGCGTTATTTAACCTCCAAGCTATTACTACATGGCTGGTATAAATGGATTCCTTAGTTTACTAAGGAATCCATTTCCTTAGTAGCTTTACAACTGAGCCTGCTACAACCTCTGAAAGATGCGTTCAAATGAATTTGCGTTAACACGTTATTATCACGTTAACTTTGACAGCCCTAATAATAATGGACTCGTCCTTTAAGGTTAGGGGAAGATTGTGGTTAAAAGAAACCAACATTGACTGTTGGTAGGAAACAGCCTGTGAACTGGGATCTCTGTCCGACCCAAACGCCTTCCTACAAGCTTTTTGTGCGACGGTATGTCAAGGTCACCTTACTTTCACCTTTTTCTTCTGAGAGACAGCAGTCATTACAAACGCAACAACCACAAGTCATTTGTCAAGGAAACATTAACACAGGTTGTTCAAGTGTTTTGGACAAATGATCAATGAGAGGAGAGCAGAAAGAAAAAAAATTCGGAGCCCATTCAACACTGTTCTTACTCCATGCGCCTGGATGTCAATTCAGCAGAATTTTCAATGAATACAATTTTTAAAAAAAACACACACACACTGAGCAGAAAGAGAGACTGCAATTTGTGTGTGTGACAGAGGGAAGAGAAACAAGAAATAGAATGAGAGTGTGTGCGTGTGTGTGTGTGTGTGTGTGTGTGTGTGTCCTGGCCTGTCACTTCGTGTTGGAGTCATATGCCGTGGTGGGGGGCACCGAGTGCTGTGAAATCTACAATTACTGTGGTGTGCTGTGTTATGACAGCACTGGGGCATCTGGTGACAGCACTAGCCAGCGACAGGCATGGGAGACCCACAATGTGTATGTGTGCATTTGTGCGTGTGTGCGTGTGTGTGCATGCATGCGTGCATGTGTCTGCAAACAGAGAGACAGCACTTGGCCCAAAACATTCCCCAACCCCCTCTTCACATATACAGACACTGAGCGCCTGGAGGAGAGTGCACGTTTTTTTTTTTTTTAAATCCTGACGCTCTGCTGCCCCCGTCTGTCCGTCAGCGGCGTCGCCCGGACTGTCCGGCAGCATGACAGCGTGCCAACATTATGAGGTTGCATGTGACATTGGAATGACAAGAGCTGCAAAGCCCGTGCAGCGCCTCAGTCACCAGGTACTGTATTAAATAAGGAGCCCTGCTGACGCCAGGAACTAATTACGTCATTGTTGAGCACCACGCCGCCGTGTTGCCGCATCATTGGGCAGCGCCGGGGAAATGTGTGTCACCGTGGTGAGCAAAAGCGTGACTCTTATTGGCCTCTGAAGGAAGAGAGGTAGAGCAAGAAAGGGGAGGTCAGTTTCATCATAACAGGCTGGGAGGACGTGCGAGGGGGATTTGTGGGACTTTTTTTGACCAAACTGAGATCAGCAGCGCGCTGACGTCGCCACCCGGCTCGTTTGCAATGAAAACACAGAAAAAACATCCTCCTCAGATTGGAGCCGTCGGGGGTTCAGCGTCTCCAGGGTGGCCGTGTTCTCCTCTCAAAATAGACCTACTTACATAATGAATTGGCGGCGGTGGCCTGTTAGCGCAGTTTTCCGACTCGGTTGCTACAGCAGAAACAAGATGACGCCTGGTGCTCGCTCTCCCGTCCTCCAGTCATGTCTTTCTTCTGCTGACGGCCTGATGTCCCTGTTCTATCATCAGGGCATTTTGTTACTGCATTGTGCATTGTGACTGATGAGCTGAAGCACCAATGTCCACAAACAAGCATGACGGACATTGTGAATAAAGTGCATTATACCGCGATCTGGGTCAATACTCGATTGTGATTGGCTGCAGGGTGTCCATCAATTCCTGATAATGGACACCTGCTAAGTAGTTCCAGTGAAAACTGTGTGTTCGCTGTTCTAAATGAACGCGTTGGCTACAAAGAAATCTGAATATCTTATTGACAACACTGAGTTTATCGTTAGTCCTTCAGGGTGGCGACTGGGACACACAAGCTGAAAAAGGAAGTTACGCCGCCCCTCTGAATTTACGGATACTTTGTACAGAAGCGATCATATCGAGGCCTTCTCAATGGTTTAAATGCTGCTTCAGAGGCTGTTGAATCGAAGAGAAAACCATGACCACATCTTCAAGATCAAGATTTAAAGATTTCAGCATGAAATAGCATATACTGTATATGCCGCTGGATCAGCCTGTAAAAACTCCTGTATTTGTAAAACTGTACCAGTTTTATTTCACAACACAAAAGGTAACAGGAGACATGAGACGAGGGCGACGAGGCGCTGAGGAAGCGCATCTCAACTTTCGCTGGTTTGAACTATGTTTGGTCCCTAAGCCGTGTACGACACGGTGTAATCCAATCCAAGGCTCTATGGGGAAGTAAGACCAGACCCCCTGCCAGTATGTGGTCAAAGTGGATTATAGCACAATAACGCTGACACACACACACACAAGCGCACACACAAAACAATCATGTCTGAGATCCTTTCACGTTCATGATCATGTCTCCAGTGTTTTCTCTGTAATTTTTTTACATCCCAGCATTGTTCAACAGCTTTTTTAGCTGAGACTATACATCTGTCCCTGTTTTGTTGTGACACACAGTGCACTACTACTTTTTTCATGTACTCTAATTTTAGAAAAAAAAAAAAAATCACTCCGAGCATTTCATCTAAACATGTTTGTTTTTTTATAACAAAAGTTTAGTGTTACTGCTGAGGTGGAATATCCAATGTAGCATGCAGCAACAGAAGTACCTTCCCTCGCATTTAAATCATGTGTATAATCTTTGCTTGACTGCTTAATAGTACTCGGAATTTTAAATTGTACAGGTTTTACAACTAACATTAAAAGCCCTATTTTCACTGGACCAAAATTTGTACACCTTATTTTACCAGGAGAGTTCCTCACTTGAGATTAAAAATCTCTCTACATTACACGGAGACCGTATAAGATTGAGGACTGCATCCCAAAAATAACACTTTTGTGCGTTGCATTTGCACAGGAAAAACAAATTGACTGCCTTACTGATTCAAGCTTACTCAATTAAATGAGTCCATGTTGAGCAGTTGGGCCACCCAAAAATGCTATCAAATCATAAATAAGCTTTATAATTTCACAATAAGATCTAATTTCCACTGCACTCCGAATAATTACTGACCCAGAAATGGAAGAATGAAGTAAATACATTGAGGAAAACATATAATCAGATGGCCGTGATGTTAGGTGGAACTTAGAGAGATGGGTTATGCTGCAGGAATGATTTCAGAACTTTGCAGGGGTTTTTTTCCTATTTAACCACAGTGATTATTTTTATTAGAATATTATTATAATTTAGTGTAACTGACATGACCACATGCTGACATGACCACAGCGGATGTTATAGGGATGAGACGATAAAACTATTTCACAATTCAATACTATCACGATACTTCTTCGCGATCCGCGAAGTATTGTGATTCAAAATTGCAATTTTTTGTGATTTTTGTTAACTTTTTTTTATCACTAGACCATGGGGAAAAAGTTGAATCGTGCACTTCTAGGGACTTTTACTTTGGAAAATATCTAAACCAATACAGTAAGAATGTTTGATTTTCAGCATGTATGTAGTCAGAGATGTCCTGAAGTCATTGTCAGGCATTAGTTATTACACTTTTTTCCTCACAAATTAGTGGTATTTTCTTTTTAATTCATAAGGGACATGTAATGTTTTATACTTCTGGTAAATATAATCCAATCAATCTTATTCCCATATATGTATTTTCTATATATACAGTTCCCTTTGTTGTTAACACCTTATTTTGAAAACCGGACGTATACTTCTGCTAACTTCTCCAAGTCCATCTCTAGCTCTCCCGTCAGCTCCGTTCTCTTTATCCATCCATGGTCGGCTCCATCGGGGCTGTTTGAATGCATTTAACATAAATGTCAGTATATGGGTGATCTACAGTTGTAGCGTCGGCTGATCTGACCACGAAGATGAGCGTGACGGCTGGCTTGACTGCACGTTACCGCGATACGTTAACTATTTCCTTAGCGAGTTAGCATGCAGCTTTAGCCGTGATTTCTAGCTCTGATTTTCCTGACAATGTGTGAAACCCAAAGTGTTTCCATACTTTACTGGATGTGTAGTGTTTACCACTTTGGATTTAAAATGTGAGGGTGCAGGTCACGTCCACGTCGTTTCGGCTCGCGGCGGCCAGCTGCTGTTTGTTTGTTTTGGTTGACGAATACGGAACAGATATAACATCATGTTACTCAGACTGCAACAATGAAAGCAGTAGCTTCCTTCTACCTCAACATAGACTCAAATGAAGCAAATATATCGATTCTGGCATTAAAAATCGATTTCAAAATCGAAAGTAACATTAAAGGGTCATTGTATGTTATTCTTCCTAGTAAGGTGTAAGCTTCTCAAGTTCCAAATCAAGCTTAAAAGCAGCAAACGAAATTGAAAAGATTCAAAATGGCGTTAATTTAAGCACTTAGGATCAGTGCAAATACATAATATATAGAACTAGAAACAGCTGGAAGCCGTCAGACAAGGTGGACCAGCAGTCAGCTAGTGGCTGATGGTATGTTACACTGAGGGCTTCATCGCTGCCGCTTTCACTGGAACACGGTGACCTGCTAGGAAAACCGGATTACTGGAGGTGTTTGGGTTTGATTCTGTGTGAGACAGCTTACAGCACAATGGGATTATGAAGCGAGGACTTTCCAGACGCTAACTACTGAGTGGAAACGAGGAGGAAACACAATGTTTGGGGGGGATGATAACCAGGTGGATTTAGTTGGTTGATGATTAAAAAAAAAATGAAGCCAAAAAATATCAGAGATGACAAAAATACATCTGATTTTTATGGGAAAAAAAGTGTGACAACTAGTTTTTACTATGCATTTTATCACACACACACACACACAGTCACTTACCCGTTTATCTGAGGTGACCAATCTGAATTCTTGCTGGAGTTTTCCAAAGAAGGATTTGTGCGTCTTCCTGAATGGATGAATAGTGCCCTGCAAATGAAATTAAAAACATAATAAATATCAAAACTTTTAACGTGACAATAGACATTAAAATACAATCAGGTTCATCAAGTCTGTGATAGCAGAGTAGGAGGCAAAGCCTGATCTGCACTGCCATCAAGTGTTGTGTCAGTGTATGACACTGACTTCAGCTCCACTGGATCCTACAGGACAGGAGTCTTATTTAGAACTGCTGAGTACGCAGAAAACGGGGCCTGAAATGTGCGTACGCCACTTCCCACAAAAAAGTTGTGATCTATAAAAAACAAACTTGACCGGAGAATGAGCACAGCTGTACGGAAACTCTGACCCATGCACATTATAGAGACGGGAAATTGCTGACGCAGATGGTGAGGTGGTGAATTGAAGCCGGAGTGTAGAAATTAAACGTGAGAGGCATTATTATACGTATAATGACGCCTCTCACACATTTAATTTCACTTCATATCACACATTACTTGAAGATCCACTTCATGTTTTTTTAAACGTAAACCAAAAAAAACTCTATTTAGTCTGGATTTTATGTAGTGTTTTAGAGTTTTATAATTTTATGTCTTTTATTGTTTATACTTATTTTATTTATCATCATCATTATAGTGTTTATTTTACTTTATTTTATTTAATCAACATGTTATTGCTTATCATTATTATCTCTTTTATTCTATTTTATTTTATTAAAATGTTATTATTTTAATACAATCTGCTTATTTTGTGTGGTTTCATAATTTGTATTTATTTATTTTTATTGTCATTTTTATTTCTTTGTATTTTATTTATCTTTTATTATCTTAAATACCCATCTCTTATTGCTTTCTTATTCAATGAACTTTTATATTGGTTGTTTTGGTGGGCATTAGTCTCTAAATCCATTTTTAACACTCTATATTTTTGTCAATCGTCTGTCCAGCACTTTGAATTGCATTTGACTTGTTTGAAAGGTGCTATATAAATAAAGTTTGATTGATTGATTGATTGATTGATTATAAACATTCAAACCAGCAGTGTTATTTGTGCTAATGTGCCATAACTATTCCATTAGCACCTTTCAAATGTAAAAGATATAAGCCAAGCGTAGCTCAGAGGGGAGGGCAGGACTACCGACACTCGTGATCAGTTGTGGAGCCACAGCAGCTGTTGAAATGATCATCATCGGTTGTAGAAATCCAAGATTACATCAAATAGCATTAAAGAATGGCAGAACAGAGCGTCAATAGTTTTAATAATATCTTCTAATACTGTGCATATATCACCAAATACAATTTTCGTAAAGATGTGTAGAAAATCGATGCAGTGAACACGACTTTATCCATGTATTTATATTTGATTAGGGACAGATACAGTGTACAGAGACAAAAGGAAAACAGCTATCAGATGCAACTATCAGACTATCAGAGTCTCCAGTGCTACGGAGGCTGTCACATACAATATGCAACATATAAACACTGCTCTTAACATGCTGCGTGGTGGATGCACTGGCACTGCGAGGACTACGCGAATGGAAGAATTCGGAGGGAACGAGTGTTCAGTGTTCCACCTCACCTACAAGCACCTCGATCTCTGTGACAGAAAAAAACTTTTCTTGGTCTTCCTTTTGGTTGTTTGCCGTGATTCAGCATAAAGATTCACCGATCGGCAGGCTCATTTCTATGCGGAAACATTCATGAGGTGCTTGGCATCGACCATTTATGTTCTAATGTGGGCGTGTAGAGGGCGGGCTTTGAGGCTGATTCACGCACGGACCAAGTTGATTTGGGATTTAGAAAAAGGAAATTGCGCACTGACAGGCGTACACACGGTTTTATAAATCAGAATATTTTGGGCCGTACGTACGCTGACATTTAGTGTAAATCCTACCCACTGTTTCGTTAATGAGATCCCTGCACATTTAAAAACTCTGACTGACCACAGAAATTTTCACAGCCTTCGGGAGCAATTTGGGGTTAAGTGTCTTGCTCAAGGACACTTCAACATGTGACCGGAGGAGCCGGGGATCGAACCGCTGACCTTCCGATTGGTGTACAACCTGCTCTACCTCTGAGCCACAGCCACCCCTGTAATAATGGGGTTGTTCTGCCCAACTCTTCACAGTGATTCTTGTTTCTGTTTTATTTGTTTTAAGTGTGTCTATTTCAAGGTCCCTTTGGTTTTATACAGCGCAGATTACGTTGGTCACTAACTTTAACCAAGAAACCAATCAGAGCTTATGGACAGAACATAGCAGGGTGCCACAATGTTATTAAAAGGAAAACAAATTCTTACATATCTGAAACTAAAAAAAGACAGACATTGCTTTCATTCCGGAGAACCATCTGAATGATGAGTAATCAGGCTCCGAGTTTGTTGCTATGAATTTGTGCATATGCATACTACTACAGAGAGGAGGAAATAAAAGATCTTCAAAGATGGTCATCAACCCAGAAACCCATCCAATAAAACCCCCAAAGATACTCACCAAGACGTAGGTGTCATGCTCATGCTTCTTTCTGTGCATGTGGACATCTGTGGAAGAATACAGATACCATCGTTAACACGTAAGAACAACAAAACTAAAAGGACATGATGAAAGTTAGACATAGGGCCCTTTTTAAACGATCTATAGCGCATGGTCTACAATGCATGGTGCAAGTGCAGAGTTAAGCGGCGCATAATCAAGGAAGTTCTGGCAAACCATCCGTACATACATATATACACCGATCAGCCATAACATTAAGACCACTGACAGGTGAAGTGAATAACATTGATTATCTGGTTACAATGGCACCTGGCGGTGGGGGGGATATATTAGAGTCTAATATATCGTTGTTCACTTGTATATATATATATGTATATATATATATCGTTGTTCACTTGTTGTCTAATAATTAGACAGCAAGTGAACAACTTTGAACTTTGAACTTTGTGTTGGAAGCAGAAAAAATGGGCAAGCGTAAGGATGTGAGCAACTTTGACGAGGGCCAAACTAGGGGTGGGCAATATATCGAATATAGCCCGTATTCAGAAACTCTGCATTTGAAACAAGCTGTCAAGATTTCTGTCCATTTGTGATGTCACAAATATACAATATTTAGACCTTGACACAATTTTAAACATAAACATTCTAAATGTGTCCCAGTTTATTCCTGGTTCAGTGTATGTAAATAACATCAGCTGACAGGAAGTAAACATGGACCCAAGCTGTTGCCTAGCAACGCAATTCTGTTGCAATTCCATTGAAATGCACTAAAACAGAGCGTTTCAGACAGAGGGTAAATACAGGAATATTCAAGCCGACAGTATGAGGAAAATAAAGTTTTTTTTAACATTAAAACATGTAAATATGTTCTAATAGAAACACAAAATATAAGTATGAACGTGAAAATATGGGACCTTTAATGCATTATAATAATTATAAGCCAATAATACAATATATATTATTGTGAAACGGGCCATTCTGCATGATGAGTACTTTTACTTTTGGTACTATACTGATATTGATGCTTGTATTTTTGTACTTTTACTTGAGTAATATTTTGAAGGCAGAGCTTTTACTGACTGTAGACTTACTATGTTTACTTCCTCCACTACTACTACATACTGAGCATCATCAGCTGGCTGGCTGACAGGCGGTTGACTGTTAGCTGGATCAGCTCACTAACGTTATACACAAACATGAACAAACAAGAGTCCAAACGGAGCACTGAACTAGCTGTCCCGGTAAAGACACGGTTAATGTGAATAAAGTGAGAAACTTCTCTAAACGTTGACAGCTACACTCAGAACCAGCTGTTAGCTTCGGTTAGCTTCAGCTAGTTACTACGTGTTGTTAGCCGTTAGCCTGTTAGCCTGTTAGCATCACAAACCTGAATCACTGATGTTGATCACATCCACAGAAACCATGTCGGGTTTATCCAGCGGCACCACCTTCCTCTCGGTCACCCCGGACGGCACCACGTCCGGCTTCGTGCCGAACTTTCTGGGGTAGAAGTCCCCGGCATGTTGGTAAGACAGACCCGAGGACGTGGACATCATCCCGTCCATCGACATTTTGGATCTGCTTCTTCTTCTGTGGTGTTTATTGGTGGTCGGTAAACGAGCTTAGAGGCGCAGTACCGCCACCTACTGGGCGGGAGGGTGGAGCAGGAAAACCAATAAATAAATAATTTCAGTGTGCCTAGAAGCACAAGGCAAAGCCTTGTGCAAAGCACACTGTTCTATTATCCTGCGGGCTTATTCTTCCGCTTCTTCCGCCTAAACTTTGGCACGCTACTCCTCCGGCAGTGTTGCCAACACCTGTACAAAAAGTACATCAAAACGTGCGGAATGATCGGGAATGGTGTGCTATGACCTGTCTAAGAGATTTGCGTAGCGGTCTCCCGAAAAAATCGCGCGAAAGCGCGATTTCTTTGCTCCATAGGAATGAGTGGCAAATCGACGTGAAGAGAGCTCAAAAACACTCGTCTTTAGGGCAATACAGAGTCGCCATACTTTAACGTAGAAAAATTATTAAAAGGTTAAACAGGTCACGAGACTTGGGACTTTATTGGTCCTATCATCCCCCTTCTTATAACCTCACTGTGGTCCTCAGACCCCCCCCAGCACCAGGCACACTGGTCAAAATTTCTTGCGAAATTTTCTAGTATTATCTTACAATCCACACAGTACACAGTGGAAATAAACTGCTGAGAGTCCTGAGAGCATCATTACTGCAGAAACAGAGAGCTTTTCACTGCTCACTTTAATGATGGATTTACTGCTGCTAGGTTGGTTTCAGTCACATTTCAATGTTTCATCTACTTTTAAATATTACATGACAAATATGTAAATATTAGGGCTGTCAATCCATTCAAATATTTAGTCGTGATTAATCGCATGATTGTCCATGATTTATCGTGATTAATCTCAAATGAATTGCACATTTTATATCAGTTCAAAATGAACCTTAAAGGGAGATTTGTCAAGTATTTAATATTCTTATCAACATGGGAGTGGACAAATATGCTGCTTTATGCCAATGTATGTATATATTTATTATTGGAAATCAATGAACGACACAAAACAATGACAGATATTGTCCAGAAACCCTCACAGGTACTGCATTTAGCATAAAACAATATGCTCC
This sequence comes from Sebastes umbrosus, assembly GCF_015220745.1. Lineage (NCBI taxonomy): Eukaryota > Metazoa > Chordata > Actinopteri > Perciformes > Sebastidae > Sebastes > Sebastes umbrosus. Next base: position 29,860,691 of record NC_051278.1, on the reverse strand, counting down.
AATCATAACATGGCAAACTGCAGCCCAACAGGCAACAACAGCTGTCAGTGTGTCAGTGTGCTGACTTGACTATGACTTGCCCCAAACTGCATGTGATTATCATAAAGTGGGCATGTCTGTAAAGGGGAGACTCGTGGGTACCCATAGAACCCATTTACATTCACTGATCTGGAGGTCAGAGGTCAAGGGACCCCTTTGAAGATGCCCATGCAAGTTTTTCCTCGTCAACATTTAAAGTAAGTTTAGAGCGTTATTTAACCTCCTTCACTACAAGCTAGTATGACACCAATGGATTCATCAGGTTTTCTAGTTTCATATGATACCAGTGTCAAACCAGTGTAAAAAGAGGTGCTGCAGCACAGCCAGTAGAAGAAAAGTAAAGTGTTTTTTGAACATTAAAGCATGTTCTAGTAGAAACCTAAAATACAAGTATGAAGCTGAACATCAGCCTGATAGGTCCTCTTTAAAGGTCCCACATGTTCATACACAGACTGAACAGTAAAACGTTAGCTGGGATTACTGGACTTCAGCAGAGGTTCTGGTCTGTATAGGGACCACATGGTTACTAAATGTAACCATGGTTCTATGATGGTTCTATCTCTCAATGAGAGAACACACACTTTCTGATCAGAGTTGATGGTACGACAGTTTGATGGATGAGGACCACTGTCTCTATACATGATGTGATGCTATCAGCTGTAATCCAGCTTTATTTCCTGGAGACATGAACACAACAACAACATCTTCTTCACATCAACTCTAACATGATCACATGATGAGCTTCTGGCTGATCTGATTGGCTGACTGTTCTCGCTCTCTGTGTGTCACCGTTCTCCTCTCACAGCTTAACGGAGGAAACACATCACAACAATACTGCTGAAACCAGCATGGACCAACTCCAACCCTCTACTAACCTCAGAGTCTCCAGTCTACAGTGTGGACTCTTCACCAGATCAGACAGCTGCTTCACATCTGAATCCTTCAGGTTGTTGTTCCTCAGCTCCAGCTCTCTCAGATGGGAGGGGTTGGACTTCAGAGCTGAGGCCAGAGAAGCACAGCTGATCTCTGACAACCTGAAGCCACTCAATCTGAATAAAGAATAAATGATGTAAGATTAAAAGACAACATTCCTGCTTGAAATCATTCAATGTTTAATAATGTGTTCAGAGCTGAAGAAGGTTTAGAACGTAGACGTTTATAAAATGTAAACTCCAAACACCTGAAGCCAACAGGATGCAGGTTAAACAGTGAAACAGAGCTCTCATTAATATTAATGACAACGTGCTGCTACTTCAATAAAGACGTAGTGACTTCACCTCTTAAACTCTGACAGCCCCACCAGTGGATCCATCGATACAAACTCATGTTGAGCAGCCAAACACAAATACAAACTACAGAAACTGATTCAAGATTCAACTCAAGATCTCAAAGTTTATAATGATGTCAAATATGTCAGGATGGATTTTGGGGAAATGTGAACAAAAGATATATAAGATACGACATCTACAATATATATATTTTAGGAATAGTGGAGTCATAAAATCAAACCATCTTTAGTTTAAACTCTTCAGTCAGTATAAGCATCGTATAGCTTCATATTTGTTTTAGAAAAAGCAAATACTGAATATATTTGTTATTGTCAGATAGTTGAAATAGAGATTATTTATTTATTCTTCATACTTGTGTATTTTTTATTATCATTTCTTGGAAAAAAATAAAGAGTTGTGATATATGAAGGTTTTAAATGTGTAGCTTAACATAGCTCTGCTACAGTCAATGGACTAAACCACTGAAGAAGAAAATGGACTTTAGCATTAAGATACTCAGTGTGGATCAGTATAATATCAGCCTTATGTCTGCAGTTTAGTGTCACCACAACTTTCACATCATATTAATCTCAGTAAACAAGTAAAAAATGTTGTCTGACCTCAGAGTCTCCAGTCTACAGTGTGGACTCTCCAGAAAACCACACAGGAGCTTCACTCCTGAATCCTGAAGGTTGTCGTCTCTCAGATCCAGCTCTCTCAGATGGGAGGGGTTGGACTTCAGAGCTGAGGCCAGAGAAGCATAGCTGATCTCTGACAACCAGCTCCTCAATCTGAATAAAGAATAAATGATGAAGATAAAAATCACTTTATAATCCAATCAGATGTGTTCAGGTTTTAAATGTGTAGCTCAACTTCACTATGTCCTAATCAATGATCTTTACCCTAAAATGAGTAGAGTGACTTTGTCATTGTGTTATTGTGGATCATCATAATGTCAGCCTTCTACAGACATCATTCAGATGTCACCACAACATTCATACAGCTGTTCATGTCAACACACATCAATAACATGCTGCTGATCTCTGTGTTCATCTATGTGTGTGTGCTGAAGGATCAATATCAATGATCAGACATTATTTGTGGAATATGTTGAAACAATCAGAAACCAGAGAAATATTTCTACTTCATGAAGTAAACTTGATCAATTCAGAACAAATATTCAGGGTTCCTACACATTTTACATTTCAAAATTCCAGACTTTTCCAGACTTCTCTGTAGATGTTTCAGACCATATTTGACTTTGTGACTCGGGGTTCAGAGGACGCTGTGACAAGACTACAGTTACAGTGCTTGAGGCAGCTCTGTAGGAGTGTGCGTTCAGTCAGAGTCTACTTCCTGTGTTGCTTTCAACGACATCAAGCTCTCTCTGGCCCGCGCTCTCTCACTCAGTAGTAAACATTGTGGCTGCACCGGCTGCTCCAAACACCGTGAAAAACACTCTGCTTATATGATCTATTGATTTTAGAAATTCAGAATTTGATATCTTAGAAAGCAGAATAGGGGCAACAGTCTGGAAACAGAAATGGTTTTCCATTCTCTCTTTTCTTTTTTTCCATACTCATCCAGACCTGGAAATGACTCAAATCAAATTCCATACTTCTCCATACTGCGTAGGAACCCTGAATATTAGTTCAGAGGATCTTCTGTATCCAGATGTGACCATTTACCAACAATGATAAACATTCATTTACTTTAACAACTAACAGTGGACATTTTCTACACTTTCTTTAAGAAACACTATATTTAGCTTGATAATGTAATGAACCGGGGCTGGGTTTGTTACTTTATAAAAGATGGAACAGGCGACAGATGGATCTTTAACAGGTTTATTTGGAAAGATAAATAGTTAAAATGGTAACGTTACAAATAGAACGTGTGCTAACACGCTTTAAAAACAGATGCGCGTACAACTGGCGGTACCGTGAGGTGGTCGGCTCATTATTAACACGGTGTGTTTCCATGTAACGAATCCCCGGATGTGTCTCTCATTCAGCAGCCTTGTTATGTTCGTTTAACATTACGCTACGTTGTCTCTCACTGTCCCGTCATCTACCGCTTTTTTCTTCCTCGCACCTCAAAATCTCGCCACATATCCGTGTTGTTCACCTCCGGTGTGTCTGAAAACATTCCTGCTGCCGTCCAGCTGTTTGTTTATGAGCCACGGTGACCTGTGACCTGTGACAGTTACGTCACGGACTGAGCGCCCTCATTTGCAACCGAATAGGTTTGTCCCGCCCCGTTTGTTAGCGACCCTGGTCCGCGAAATTCACATCGAAATCCACCCTGGTCCAACCCTGGTCTGACAGCTGTTGTTGCCTGTTGGGCTGCAGTTTGCCATGTTATGATTGGAGCATATTGTTTTATGCTAAATGCAGTACCTGTGAGGGTTTCTGGACAATATCTGTCATTGTTTTGTGTTGTTCATTGATTTCCAATAATAAATATATACATATATTTGTATAAAGCAGCATATTTGTGCACCCCCATGTTGATAAGAGTATTAAATACTTGACTAATCTCCCTTTAAGGTTAATTTTGAACAGATAAAAAAAGTGTGAATAATTAGCGGTTAATCGTGATTAAATATTTTAATGGATTGACAGCCCTAGTAATATCGTGATATGGCATAAGTGTTGTCTCTTCCTGGTTTTAAAGGCTACATTACAGTAAAGTGATGTAATTTTCTGAACTTACCAGACTGTTCTAGCTGTTCTATTATTGCTCATTTACACAAAAAAATATTGTGATATTTGATTTTCTCCAAGTCACCCAGCCCTAATACATCTAACTCAGACTGCTGAAGCCTCTGATTAGTTTAAGATCAACTTCACATGTCATTTTACACAGAACAAGACTGTGGATTTAGTCCTCAACCTCATTTGGTTTTTGATGCAATCTAAATGTCTGCAGCTTCAAATAATTAGACAATGCTGACATGAAAACAGAGCACAGTTAGATCTGCTATCAAAAAGAACGTGGGAATAACTTAGAACCATAGAAACCTCTGATTAGATGGTGTGGTTCATAATCATCACTTGTGTGCCTTTAAGTTGGTGCAATACGTGTTTGTTGAAGAGTGCTGCACCTTTAGACATGTTCAAATAGAGCGCTACAGGAATGAGTCCTAAAACCCAGAAATGAGTTAGCATTTTAGCACTTCCTGTTCCCTCGTCTGGAAGTCAATGGGTTGTTTCAATGGGTTTTTAGTTAGGTGCCTGAAATAAGGTCTGTGTTAAAGGTCCAGTGTGGAGGATCTGGAGGTATCTAGTGGTGAGGTGAGGAGATTACATCCAACTGAAGCCTCTCCTGTGTGCCAAGCGTGTTGAAGAGCTACGGTGGCCGACGTTAAAACGTGAATGTCCCTCTCTAGAGCCATCTGGAGCAGAGCCAGTGTGTAGAGAGTGTGTGTGTACAAACTACATAAGCTACAGTCAGTGAACTGACCTCAGAGTCTCCGGTCTACAGTTTGGACTCTCCAGTCCAGCGAAAAGCAGCTTCACTCCTGAATCCTGCATGTAGATCTTGTCACTCAGGTCCAGCTCTCTCAGATGGGAGGGGTTGGACTTCAGAGCTGAGGCCACAACTTCACAGTGAGTATCTGAGAGTTCACAGTCATAAAGTCTGTCATGACACAAAAATGACAAAATACATTATTATGAAAGAGGACAGTTTATATTTACTTCATGCATTTGATGACTAAACAGTTTGATATATACTTCTCTGATTAACATTTACTCCTCACATCAGTGGTTCAGCTAATCTTATCTCACTGGTTGACATGAAACAATAATTCTCATCACTCTCTCTCAAACCTGCAGACTTTTAATCTTTGTTTTTCTTTAATCTTGCAGATGAAGAGAGAGAACATGTAGTTATATTGAGGCTTCCCTAATGTCCAGTCTGTCAGTGTGATCTGATCCCAGGTCTGTCTCCACAAAGTTAGCATGAGGCCTTCTTGACTAGAAAAGCATTTTTAAAACTCAGTGAAGAAGTAATAATAATACAGTTGAGAAAGTTGACCTCTCTTTGCTAGCTACCTGCTGCTGTCAGGTCCACGTCCATAAATGGGAAAATTCAGTGACTGCTGCCAAACGGTAGAGAAATGAAACAAATCCTGTAATAACATTAGACCTGTATAAATAATGAAACATTCATATAATTAGATATGTTGATGACTTCATGGCGTTTTGTCATTAACACTCTTTTCTGAGATTCAAACATATTCAACTCACAAATACAATTAATGAACCAATGAGGTTGCATTATTTTCAACATAATATCATCAGAAAGATGATATCAGTGTATCAGCATTAAAAACAGAACATTGATCTTTGGTGTGTTTAAGATCTCTTAAAAAGTCTGAATTCTACCATTCTGCTGTTATATATTCATCAGACCGCTGTTATTGGTGGAAGCTGTGTATTTCCTGTTACTACTCTTCTCTACAGCAACAAGAGAGAGAAACACCAGAGTTTCCTTCTGTGAGTAACAGAATAAAAGGAAAGACTTCAAAACAAGATGATGGAACACAACTTGAATTCATGAGCAATAAAATGCACCATTGCTCGATTCAACACACTCAGGGGTTTTACAACGACAGTCTTCGTCTCGTATGACCAGTAGTTCACGGTGGCTAATGCTAGAGTTGGGACGATTCCGGTCTATGAGCTTAAACCGGCTTGATTTTATGCTAACCGCCGGAACCGACAGTGCTAAATCCAGCCTGCATTGCATTACTAATAAGCAATATGACAACGTGATTAACGTAATATTATGATATTATGTTGGTGTATAAACAAGAAGAGGTTTGTTTACTAGGAAGTTCATGTGTTTTTTGGGGTGACGAGACAAGACATGGCAGAGCTGGTCTCAAAGAAAACTAAAACTGCAGCAACATGGCAACAGTTTGGATTTAAAGCCAACGAAAGAGATGAGGCCAAAAACACACGAGGTAAGGTGTAATGTGGTGCGAGGCCTATTGAAAGCAAACCCCAGCACCAGGACTCTGATCCCAGGACCGCCCCGACTCCCCGCCGGATCAGCAAAGGTTCTGTTGCTGCCGTTACACCGGTTAGACCCAGCGCTCCACCAGACAGCTGATCTTTTGTTTTTTACCTCCGAGGTTTTGTTTTCACCGGCATTGGTTTGTTTGTTTGTTTGTTTGTTTGTTTGTTTGTTTGTCTTGTCTGTTAGCAGGATTACTCTGAAAGTTTGCGATGGATTTGAAGACATTTTTGGAGGGGTGGGGTGTGGCACAACGAACAATACATTACATTTCGGTGGCGATCCGGATTCAGGATTTTTTTAAGGATTGTGATCAGCCTGAGCATTAAGACCTCAGGGTATAACACATGCACAGTGTGACTGATAACGCGTCGATGACGCATGACCCCGCCTCCTTCTGAGAGCAGAGAGATATGTGAATGGATGTGTGTGTGGAGCTGCTGGCCGTCCACAGTGAGAAAGAAAAAAGTGGTAGATGACGGGATGAGAGACAACGTAGTGTAACGTTATACAGACATAACAAGGCTGCTGAATGACAGAGGCATCAGCCAATACGTTACATGGAAACACACCGTGTTAATAATAAGCCGACCACCTCACGGTACCGCCAGCTGGGAGCTGTGATCTGTTTTTAAAGTCAGGCACCTTGGCGGAGGTCTACGCTCTCCGAGTGCCATTCTAGTTTCTTAATCTGACTTCTTCTGTGTGCGTTTTTTGGCATGCTACTTGTCCCGCAGCGTTGCCAGCACCTGTACAAAAGTACATCAAAACGTGTGGAATGATCGGGAATGGTGTGCTATGACTCAAAAAAGATAATCACGCAGCAGTTTCCGAAAAATTTGCTCCATAGGAATGCATTGAAAATCGACGTGATGAGTGCTCAAAAACACTCCTCTTTGGGGCCAAACAGAGTCGCCATACTTTAACATAGAAAAATGATTAAAAGTTTAAACGGGTCACGAGCCTTGGGACTTTATTTGGCCAAATGGACATTTTTTGATAGCTGGTACAGTTTTCACGAAATCGCAGTTTACGTTTTGTGAAATTTTCAGACCGTTTCAGATTTTATAATGGGTGTGTATTGCGTGGGTCGTTAAGGGCTAGAGCACGTGACATCATCGCTAGAGTGGAGCACAGCTTTAAAATCTTTTGAAAATGTTCCGAACAAATTGCTCCTTAGCCCACAATGTCCATTCCTCATACACAATTAATACATCATAACGTAGGTATTTTTGTGCCGGTCGCAGTCATGTAGCTATGGAATCAGTTGGACCAGAGAAAAAAGTTACTACTTTTCGAAACTGCCGCCGAGGTCACGTTTTTGGCACTACAGACCCAAATGTCGCACCATTTGTTCATCAGAGACTCCTAACTGGTCTCATGAACAATCTAAGCGATAGGAGTCACGGTTTCTGTCGTAGAAGCACTTTTATGACATGTACGTCTCTGGTTAACTCCAATTATAAACTGCCCCACTGCAGCAGTGGCCAATCACCACAGCAACTTTTGATTGCTGCTAGACAGCTGATTCTCATTAGCCAATCAGTGCAGGCTGACTAACACACACACACACACACACACACACACACACACACACACACACTGTTTACTGTATCAAGCCATTTCAGTGAGCCAGCATGCTCTAAACCAGGGCTTCAATGGATCAGGGCCATAATTAATGTGATCAATTACACCTGTGATTAAAAGCCCCCAACTCTCATTGTATGATAACAGGAACTAGGTATTCACCTACTTTTCAAAATAAAATCCCTCAACTCTTACTGTATGTTAACAGGAAACTAAACACTCCTCACGGCCCCCCAATCACCATGGCAACCACTGACAGACACGCACGCAGCGAATGGGCCCACAGTGATGACCTCACTATGGACCTCAGACAGTCTGAATCTGCCCCCCCTCCACACACACACCACCCCTAGCCCCCACCCATCCCCCCAGCACCAGGCACACTGGTCAAAATTTCTTGCGAAATTTTCTAGGGAAGTCTTACTATTCTTCTTCCTATGGTTTTTCTTGCGAAATGTTCTAGTATTTATTACAATTAAGATAAAAAAAAATATATATATATAATCTTTCGGGACTTCAATGGTCCATGAAAAGTAAAAGAAATTAAATATGATTAATTCAAAAATATTTAAAAATACACAGCCCCCGAAGTCCCACTTTTTTTTTTTTAATTAATGTTTTAAATAAAATCTTGTGAATACATGATGACAACTTATGCACCCAAAATATTAATAATGTCAAGATATTAAATAATATTTATTACAATTAAGATACGATTAAAAAAATACTTCAAGGGTCTGAAAAAAAGTAAAATAATATTGAAAAAATATAAAAAGAAATAATACAAATAAAATATAATATCATTTATAATATAATATTATATATTATATTATATTTATAATATAATTTACAAATAAAAAGAAATATAAACAATAAGATGCCAGAAAAACAGTAAGAAATTTATTCTATTTCTTTTTTTAGGACCAGGTATAACATCGCAGAAGTATGTAGCTAATGGACGTAATGTTTAATGATCTATTTGCAGAAATGATATATAATAAATAATATTCATAACCATGTTTTCATTAGTGTATAATCACTATCACAATGTTATAATGTTTGTACACATATTATGGGATTTGGCTATGAAAAAGAATCCTAATCTGCGAGAAGCTGTTGTTTTAGTATTTGTTTTTGATTAAAGGTCCCATATCATGCTCATTTTCAGGTTCATACTTGTGTTTTGTGTTTCTATTAGAACATGTTTACATGCTGTAATGTTAAAAAAAAATAATTATTTTCCTCATACTGTCTGCCTGAATATACCTGTATTTACCCTCTGTCTGAAACGCACTGTTTTTGTGCATTTCAACGGAATTGCAATGGAATTGCGTTGCTAGGCAACAGTTTGGGTCCATGTTTACTTCCTGTCAGCTGATGTTATTCACATCCACTGATACAGGAAATAAACTGGGACACATTTAGAATATTTATGTTTAAAACCGTGTAATGGTCTAAATATTGTATATTTGTGACATCACAAATGGACAGAAATCCTAACGGCTTGTTTCAAACGCACAGTTTCTCAATACGGGCTGTGTGCATTTCTCCTTATATAGAGCGTTTTGATAGTTTAACAGTATTTATCTATCACTTAACCCTGCTTTATAATATAAAAGACATGAAAATCTCACTTTTTACAATATGGGACCTTTAAATACATTTATTGGTTTAGATTTGACTTGACATCACGCATTCTAAGAGTAGAACTGTACAACAGTAGAATGTTGTGAGGTCATGAGGAAGTTGTGATGTCATGAAGCAGTTGTGATGTCATAAAGGAGTTGTGAGGTCATGAAGCAGTTGTGATGTCATAAAGGAATTGTGAGGTATTAAAGGAATTGTGAGGTATTAAAGGAATTGTGAGGCCAACATTCCGGAGAAAACTCTTGATACCAACCAAAATCTCTCATCAATCTTCAGACTTTCAACTGTGAACTTCGAGTCTTCGACATTTCAACGGTGAACTTCGAATCTTCGACATTTCAACAGTGAACCATTACTGTTTGAGAGCCATGCCTTACAAGTTAAGAACAAGATTAGTAAGGACTCCTGAGCGTCCGTCCTCCAGTAGAAATCTGGGTAAGTAGTGATACCAAAATCCTGACGAGAACTGCAGTCTCTCTTACTTTAATATCCATATGATTTAGCTGCTGGGCTAATGATTACTAACGCTGCTTCTTCCTTAAGTCTGTCAGACAGTAGATCCCATCCAGGACATTTCAACGGTGAACCATTACCGTTTGAGAGCCATGCCTTACAATTTAAGAACAAGATTAGTAAGGACTCCTGAGCGTCCGTCCTCCAGTAGAAATCTGGGTAAGTAGTGATACCAAAATCCTGACGAGAACTGCAGTCTCTCTTACTTTAATATCCATATGATTTAGCTGCTGGGCTAATGATTACTAACGCTGCTTCTTCCTTAAGTCTGTCAGACAGTAGATCCCATCCAGGACATGCTGGACAACAGGTCAGGTGGAAACCAGAGGGCCACCAAGAGAAAGTCTGACGAGAGCCATGAAAGAGCCATCAAGACTAGCAGGACAAGTCAATGTCCCTCCGAGGGCTTCAGACCGTCATTCAGCAGAGGTTAGATGATATAGAAAGAACCTCAGGGGCTATTTTTTTAAAGTCTGGGTAACGTAAAAATAGCAACACAACTACTTGGTTAGATTTAGGAAAAGATTGACTTAGTTGGGTTTAGGCAACAAAACTACTTGCTTAGGGTTAGGAAAAATATACAAACAGTACATACTGTATACACATACAGTATATAGTGTGACTGGGTCGGTCCGGCTTGTCTCTGCCATGCTATATACACCTGGGTGCTAATAACATCTGCCTTAAAAATATCACCAAGTATAAAAAAATTTGGTTTAAAAATCATGAAAAAATGAGTGTTAAGTGTTATAAGTCTGGCCGAACCACTCTAGTTTTTATATAGTGTTAGGGAAAGGGTTATGCTAAGGATGGCTCCAGTGGTGAAAAGCAGTCTAAATCCACAATTCAGTACTATATAGTTCAGTCTTTTCACATGTTTTCAGCACTAAGTTTCTAACATGTGTTTAGGAAACTTTAACTCCGCTGAGGATGCTGGGACATCGACACCCGCCTGCGCCAGCATTAGCTCCAAATATGAGGAGAAGAAGGGCAGGAAGAGGAGGTTCGAGGACACAGAAGCATACGGGAAGAGGAAAAGAACGTTCATGAGTCCCAATGAGGGCACCAGCTACCAGGCCACCACTGAGACCACCCCTGAGGCCATCCCTGAGACCATCCCTGACGCCATCCCTGAGGCCACCCCTGAAACCTCCTTCAGGTCCGGATCTGATACCTTCATCAGTACCAACTCTGAGGAGAAGAAGGGCAGGAAGAGGAAGTCTGAGGACACAGGAGAATACGGGAAGAGGAGAAAAACGCCCCTCAGTTCCGGTACGGACACCAGCTACCAGGGCACCAATGATACCACCACTGAGTCCACCCCTGAGACCATCCCTGAGACCACCTCCAGTGATGAATTTGACACCTCCTCAACACAAAACAGTAGAGGTGAGTAGAGATAGAAATATGTGAAACATTGATGAAGTGTGAGTTCTATCAGTAAATTCAGTTGAGTTCACTCTTCATGAGGAAGGCTGTTTCAGCGCTTATTTTCTAACATGTATAATGTGTTTAGAAATCTTTGACTCCGCTGAGGATACTGTGTCATGGATACCCGCCAGCACTGACTCTGAGGAGAAGAAGAGCAGGAAGAGGAAGTCTGAGGACACAGGAGACTACGGGAAGAGGAGAACAACGTCCCTCAATCCCAGTGCGGGCACCAGCTACCCCTGGTACCAGGCACCCCTGCACTACCTCTCGAACCCATTTCCTTCTCTTTTTAATCTCTTTTTTCCATCCATCCCTGAGACCATCCGTGAGACCATCCCTGAGACCATCCCTAAGGCCATCCCTGAGACCATCCCTGAGACCACCGCTGAGACCATCCCTGAGGCCATCCCTGAGACCATCCCTGAGACCATCCCTGAGGCCACCGCTGAGACCATCCCTGAGGCCATCCCTGAGACCATCCCTGACGCCATCCCTGAGGCCACCCCTGAAACCTCCTTCAGGTCCGGATCTGATACCTTCATCAGCACCAACTCTGAGGAGAAGAAGGGCAGGAAGAGGAAGTCTGAGGACACAGGAGAATACGGGAAGAGGAGAAAAACGCCCCTCAGTTCCGGTACGGACACCAGTTACCAGGGCACCAATGATACCACCACTGAGTCCACCCCTGAGACCATCCCTGAGACCACCTCCAGTGATGAATTTGACACCTCCTCCACACAAAACAGCAGAGGTGAGTAGAGATAGAAATATGTGAAACATTGATGAAGTGTGAGTTCTATCAGTAAATTCAGTTGAGTTTACTCTTCGTGAGGAATACTACTAGCCTAGGAAGACTGTTTCAGCACTTATTTTCTAACATGTATAATGTGTTTAGGAACCTTTTACCCTGCTGGGGATGCTGGGAAATCGGCACCCGCCAGCACCAAATCTGAGGAGAAGAAGGGCAGGAAGAGGAAGTCTGAGGAAACAAAAGCATCCGGGGAGAGGACAAGAACGTTCCTACGTCCGAGTGAGGGCACCAGCCACCAGGCCACTACTGAAACCACCCTTGAGCCCATCCCTGAGGCTTCCTTCAGTTACGGATCTGACACCTTCTTCTCAGAAGACAGCGGAGGTGAGTAGAGATAGAAATATGTGAAACATTGATGAAGTGTGAGTTCTATCAGTAAATTCAGTTGAGTTTACTCTTCATGAGGAAGGCTGTTTCAGCGCTTATTTTCTAACATGTATAATGTGTTTAGAAATCTTTGACTCCGCTGAGGATACTGTGTCATGGATACCCGCCAGCACTGACTCTGAGGAGAAGAAGAGCAGGAAGAGGAAGTCTGAGGACACAGGAGACTACGGGAAGGGGAGAAGAACGTCCCTCAATCCCAGTGCGGACACCAGCTACCCCTGGTACAAGGCACCTCTGCACTACCTCTCGAACCCATTTCCTTTTCTTTTTAATCGCTTTTTTCCATCCATCCCTGAGACCATCCCTCAGGCCATCCCTGAGACCATCCCTGAGACCATCCCTGAGGCCATCCCTGAGACCATCCCTGAGGCCACCCCTAAGGCCACCAGTAGCGACTCTGACACCACCTTCCCAGAAGCCACTCTGTTTCACAACAGAGGTGAGTAGAGATAGAAATACGTGAAACATTGATGAAGTGTGAGTTCCATCAGTAAATTCAGTTTAGTTTATTCTTCATGGGGCGTACTACTAGCCTGGGAAGACTGTTGTATAATGTCTAGTGGATGTTGATAGGCAGATCTTGTTACCTTTGGACAGAATCAGACTGTTCACAGTCTTGATGCTAAGCTAAGCTTAACCGTCTGCTGGCTCAAAAGGTCATATCGTTCCTCTAAGTTTCAGTCTTGGCTTTTCGATTCATATTGGTAATAGGATTCGATTTTAAATTAGTAATTGTTACTGTAGTATTAGGGGTTAGTTTAGAAGTGGAAAGAAAGTTCTGAACAAGTACAGTCAAAGTGTTTGTGTTTTGTTTCTGCAGCTGACTTTGAGGCGAGATATTAGGAAGAGGGAATGCTGGGTGAAGGAAGTTTCGGAGCAGTCTTTGCTGGCCACCGCAAGGACGACCATCTGCCTGTAAGTTACACACACACACACACACAGAATCCATGATTCATGTATCCGCTCTGTATGTAGTCAACGTATCCTCATACAACGGTTCATATGATACTGTATTTTACAAAAAGTTATTCCTACTTTTCATTGCGCTTTCCTACGAATGTCCAGCAACACGTGACGCATGTGTCAATTTCTGCTCCAGTCTTTTCAAAATAAAAGTTAGATTTAGGAAAAGATCGACTTGGGTAGGTTTAAGCAACAAAACTTTTTAGTTAGGTATTGGAATTTGTTTGGGTTAAAATAACACCGGGAGAGGCTTAATTTAAGTACAGAAGTTACATGAGAAAAACTACTTAGTTATGTTTAGGTAAAGATCAACTTAGTTAGGTTTAGGCACCAAAACTACTTAGTTAGGTTTAGGCAACAAAACTACTTAGTTAGGTTTAGATAACACAACTACTTAGTTAGGTTTAGACAAAACAAATACTTAGTTAGGTTTAGGCAACACAACTACTTAGTTAGGTTTAGACAACACGGTTTGGGTTAAAATAATTCCGGAAGTGGCGTAACTTAAGTAGCGAAGTTACATGACAAATCAACGTTGACTTCAGGTTTCACGCGGGGTACAAACACCGGCCTATTGGGGAAATTCCGGTAATTTTTGACCCACCCACAGACCCCGTTCCCTCCCTGCGCGGCAGTTGTTGCTCTTTATACTTCGTGGTTCACAATTACGTGGATTACATACAAATTGATTTTGTGGGATATATATACGAATGACAGTGCATTACTTTTCGTAGGTATAGCTACGAAGGGCATATGAGAACAGCCTCATGTAGTATAAGCTGACCAAATGTCTGTTTCTGTCCCGTAGGTGGCCATAAAGCGAAACAACCCAGCATCTTTGCCGTCTCTGTCCTGTACTCCCGTCCCTCATCCATTAACCTTTGTCTCTGTGTGGCTGTATGTATTGTAGGTACCCTGTTATACACTACTCCTGAGTATATCCGGCGTGGGTGGTCCACGCCTGAAGCTACCACTGTGTGGCAGCTCGGTGCGGTGCTGTTTGAGATGCTGCATGATGGGGTGACCCCCTTCCATACCCCCCGTGACATCATCAATGCAGTCCCTGACATCCGTGACACTCTTTCCTACAGTAAGACATGCAGTAGAATACAAGCACACACATAAACACACAAAGAGTACAGCATTTGTATTTAAACATGATTCCTGTTGGTCTGTCTAGATTGCCAAGATTTTATAGCATGCTGTATGGACAAGAGCCCAGAGGCCCGACCCACCCTGGAGACTCTTAAGCACCACCCCTGGCTCGTGTGAGCTGTGGTCCTGAGGGATCCAGTCTGATGTGATACAGACTGGACCTCTCGGACCACGGATGGATCCCTGAAGACCACGGAAGGACCTCGTCCAGGGTTAACGCTGCTGTAGTCCCCATATGTGGCTCCCATTGCACTCTCTCTTGAAGCAGTAGAAATCAGACCGAGAGGCTGGTGGCGTCAATCTCTAGTAGGGCTGTGACGGGGAGGAAAATTTCTTGTGACAACATGGGTGTTACCGATTACGCCAGAGATTTTACAGGAAAAGATGACGGTCATCATGTGTAGCCGCTTACTTTGATCTTTACCTTCAGGTGGCTGAGTGACTAGCCTCTCCGGTAGAACTTTTGCTGCGGAGCCGCTGGGGTGTACCCGGCGCCGTTCCGCCGCGCACACCAGCTATGACCGTTCCGTCCTCCTCTTAGCATTGGGTATAAATCTGAAATTTAAACCGCGTTTGCTTTCCTCTGCCATCTCTCGGTCTTTCAACTCTCTCCCGTCCCGTGTGTGTGAAATCTGACTCCTGCTACTCTCTGCTGAGAATCTGTATGGAGCAGATGCATCGGTCGTCCGACTATCTATTGACAACCTGCCGCTGCAGGTGTGGGTGGCGGGTATGTAATGTAATGTGCCCGACCACCGTGTAACACTGGTAACACGGACTACCGCGACAAGCCATAGTGATTATAGGCCTACGTTCATGCTTCAAACACCCAGCTGTCCGTGGAGAGGGGATCTCTCTTTGAATTGCCTTTTCCGAGGTTTCTTACCGAGTTTTTCCTCGTTTTCTTAGAGAGCTGGAGCTGGGTTGAGAGTGCACGGGATAATGTACAGCGAGCCGGTCATTGTTGTCCCGCTAGCTGTACATTATCCCGCTTATTACACGGCTACTTACTTAAGAAATCACTAATTTGAGACAAAAATGGTCCTCCACAGTCCGACATCAGAACTGCGTCCATAGCAAAGGTCTGCTATGAAGAAATAACAGACCGTAGCCGTGTAATAATGGGGTTTTATTTTATACATGGGGCTACAAATAAAAATGACTTGAAGTGAATTCAAAATGTCTACAGGGTGGAGGTGCAGTGGTGATCACTGTCACCTCACAGAAAGAAGGCTTGATAAATAAATAATGCCTCATTCCTCATAAGAACTTCTTGAAACAATGATTTATTTGTACTATTACATCTTAATGTTTTTGAAGAAAGGGTTGCTGTACTGGATTGCGTGAGATTGTCCATGTGTTCATGATAAATTGCAGTTAAGATCAGCGGGACTAGCTCCCAACATTCAGTATTTGGATGGATGTGCAGTGACTTTGATGTTTGAACTACAGGTCATGTGATAAATGGGACCCAGAAAGACTATTTTACAATCACGTCTTTACAAAAACTAACTGCTGGAAAATTATTGAGAGGCCTGAAGCCACAAAGAATGATAGAAAGCTTGTTAACAAGAGTTGGTACAGTAGAATAAATAACAAATGAAGAACTGGTTTTCAATATACTGTAATAGAAGAGGGCATAACAGCAGCCCACGAAAGGAAACATCTAAAGTACTCAAAGCTGGCGGCGGAACACCAAGAGGCTGGCTGGAAAGCAAAGGTTTATCCCGTGGAGGTCGGATGCCGGGGATTTGTCAGCAAAGCAGTAGTCCAACAGTTCCGTGGTGCTGACGGGATGACGCGGTCAAACCTGCGGAAAGCTGTGAAGGAGCTAGGAGAGTGTAATATTTCATATAACATTTTATAGATTATATTTATGATTAGTTCGACAAGAGAAACAAAAATCTGGTTCACGTTTGTCTTAAAAACAGTGCAGTAGGCCTTTATTTTAAACATGGTAGTGCTTTTCTTGCATACATCGTTAGTGATCTGTCGCATGATAGGTTACATTCAGTATGGCCACGGATCAAACAATCCATAACATAAAACGATTCATAAAACAATTATCGCTGCCATTTGATAGCAGATAGAGCAACATTTTTACATAAATTATATCACCTTGGAAAAGAAAATATGACACTGAGTTCTTGCACTCTGATGCAGAAGCATTCACTGCAGATGTTAATATTTCTGGAATAGGTGAACAGCTGGACCCAACAACTTCATTTCCATTATTAATAAGTTTTTGTTTTTTTTGTTTTCTTGTATGAAGTCAAAGTTTACATGGTCATTTACAGATTGATTTTCATGACAGCTGAAGTACCGCGGTGTTGGGTAGCATTTTTTCCATTCAGTCGTGACTCAGCACAGATATGTACACTGATTTCGGTCTGGGCCGGTACTCGGAAATGTTCCGTCAAAGTGAAATATTGCTCGCTCTCTGCCATGAGATTCAGAAGATTTGTGAATAACAATAGGAGGAAAAACAATCTGTTAAACAATAAAAAAAAATGTCAAATAAAAATGTATAAAAACTAAAATGTAAGATCACACAGACTCAAAAAACTCACATGGATTAGAAATCGATTACACACAATTAAAAATCATCCAACCATTTCTTGTGCAAAAATATTTTCCTTAAGGAATGATAACTATTATGACAAAATGTGGTGGCACATTGATATTTCCTTATATAGAAAAATAAAGAATATAGACGATGATTGGAGAAAAGACATAAAACAAGTAGGAGATCCTACATCCAGGCCCGAAGCCTTTTTTCTCTGAAGGTGAACTTCTTCAAGTGCAAAGGTTATTGAAATGTTTCAGCAACGACATTTAGTGATGAAACACATACAAAAACAAACCTGTTACAGATTAAAATCATAACGACTATATGTCATTTTGTGTATCTGTTTATATGTATTACATATAAATGAAATATATGTGAAATACTGGCTGAAACTAAACCAAACCTGTGATCACTGATTATTGATTGGGAACATACATATGTAAATTGTTTGTAATGTACGATGTTGTATTATGCGATTTTATGTATGATGTGCTATTTCTTATTTTTTAAAATTTATTTTCTTTTTCTTAAAAGCCTAACCAGGGACAAGGTCTGCAAATTAGCTATGGCTAGAAGTCCTATATATACATTGCATCGGTTGCACTTTAATTAAGTGTAACAATGCCTATGTATTGTCCCTGTCAAATAAACTAATAAATAAATGAAATAAAAACATACTCTGATGGTTAAAATTCATAAAAGTTGATTTTTGTATTTATTTATTTTTAATAAAAAGTGAACATAGTTGCAGAAACACACATAATATTCATTACAACTGAACAAATAGAAAATATTGGATATCAACCCTTCAAAATGAGCTGTCCATCTCAAGGACTGAGCCATGATGTAGGTCAGTTATTAATTATTATTTTCTATGTGCTGTTTTCTTTTTTTCTCTACATTTATTTATTTATTTATTTATTTAATTTATTCAAGGTTTCTATCTTACCATCACGAATTATACTACTGTAGTACTTATTACTTTTAATTCTAACTAACTAATTAAATTATTTTAAATATTATTTGTATGATATTTTTTCTGTAACTTTACCTCTAGGGATGGGAAGAAGGCTGGACCTGTCTCTGTGTGGGAGTGGGAGGCGATGTGTATGTGTGTGTGTGTACATATTAAATGTTAAATGTAAGATATAATTTTTTTTTGTATTATGGCATCGGCGTTATGTTTTGTTATGTTTGTTATGATATGTTTGGAAAAAAGGAATAAAAAATAATTTTCCAAAAAATGTAAACATGTACTGTAATCTACATTCATCTGTCATGTCAAACAGACTGGGATGAGATTTTCAGGAAAAGCTCATGAATGGTATAATAGAATATAAAATGCAGTTCATTCTCTGCCTCATCCAAATCACACTTCCTGTCATCCTCTTACCAGTTTCCACAACCATAGGCAGGGTGTCACAATACAAACTGATCATAACACAATAAGCCTAAATGCAAAATTTGTATTTTACTTAGTACTTCTTTTGACCATTTCTCCATTAAAATAGTTATTCTGACAATATCAGGCAGCTGTGTGTTTAAAACAAAAGAAGAAACTTTGTTTGCATCGTTGCCATTTTATTCTCACTCCTAGACTAAATAACCAACATTTATTTGCAGGAAGAGAGTTTAATATTTGCTCTATAAACTCAGTTGCCAGTTCATAGGCTACACCTAGATTATTAGGGCCTATTACGGAGTATTAGGGCCACATTGAGGGAAAAAAAATAAATCTGAGATTTCGAGAATAATATCATAATATTATGAGATTAAAAAGTCATAACATTAGGATAATAAAGTAAGAAGTTTACGAGAAAAAAAAGTCATAATATTATGAGAATAAAGTCATAATATTATAGAGTAGTAATTTACGTGTTATTTTCTTTTTTTTTCGTAAAGTTATGACTTTATTCTCGTAATATTACGACTTTGTTTTATCCTAAAGTTATGACTTTATTCTCGTAATATTACGACTTTGTTTTATCCTAAAGTTATGACTTTATTCTCGTAATATTACGACTTTGTTTTATCCTAAAGTTATGACTTTATTCTCGTAATATTACGACTTTTTTTTGGTTTTGATTTCAAATGTAAACTCACTTTTATTGGGCAGACTATGAACGAATGTGTCAGCTGTTGCTAGGGGTCAGGGGGGCCCCAGCAACCAACCTGACGAATCTGATGACACCTCTCAAATTAAAGAACTCTCATTGGCTCTTTGTTTTGTGGCCTTCATTTAAATACCGTCTTCACGTCTCCTTCTGTCTCTCTGACTTCTGTTTGAGGTGAGCTGTATTCGGAACCGCATACTGCATACTACTGAGGAGCGCAGTATGCAGTATGCAGTACATACTGCATACTGCGCTCCTCAGTTAAAGTGATGTATTTAGCAGTATGCTAGACGAGGCTTAATTAGCCTTTAAACCAGCTCTTAAAGCACAGGACAAAAAAACAAACTTGTACCACTATTACAATATTATCAAAAAATACAACTTTGATTTTGTTGTTTATGTTATGCTTGTTTACTTTATAAGATACTGCAGGTTTAAACTATTTATTCTGACAGCTCATAAAGAAGTCCGACAAACAGGATCATCAACGAGGGGAGACGGGAAATATAAAACATTCATCCACAACGTTTACTTTACTCAAACTGCTTTTTCAGTTACAGCAAAAAAAAAAAAGTGGACTGATCTCCCTCCAGATATTAGAGAAATGTTAAAAAGTGTCATGTTGTCTCAGCAGGAACCTCTCTGCCCCGTCAGAAGCTGCTTTTTCCCTCGCCACTCTGCTGCTCTGCAGCGCCCGCGGGCGATTGTGGAGCTTTTTAACTCGAAAAAAGGCAAATAAACACAGGTTCCTGTTAATTTATAATGGATATCTGTGTTGTGATATTTAAACAAACTATCCGTCAACAAGGAAATAAAAGCCTCTGGTCTACGAGACCGGAGTGAGCTCCAGCAGCTCATAGCGGTCTCTGAGCTTGACTACCCGGCTTGCTGGCAGCGACCCGGGCAGGCGCTCGCTGGCTGTCACAGTATTCTGTGGAGCTTCTAAACTCCGACAACGGTGGAACAAATGTTCGATTCGCCATCTAACTTCGTAAAACTGCCGATATTAATAATCTACACAGTTGATTTCTCGCCTCAAAAACTTTCAGAAGTGAATTTAGTGTTGAAATGGCTACAAAAAACGTAAAAAACAAGCAGCTTTTGGCTGCTGTTTTTGTACCCGTAGCCTGTACTGTTCCAGGGCTTTGCATTGTGGGATACAGTAGGCGAGGTAGACTGGTCTGATGCATACTGGAGAATTTTTCCAAATCAGTACGTCATCCGGGTATTTTTGGCATACTGTAGATTTTGCTTTTGTTCGCATACTGCATACTACATACTACATTTTGGCCAAATCAGTACGTACTACTAGTATAGTATGCGGTTTCGAATACAGCCGTGATCTCACGTTAACTGTGTATTTAGCTAGCTAGCTAGCTGTACAATTCAGCCGATTAGCATTTTAAGGCTGAACTTTATGAAAACATGTAAATGTCCTGTTACTGTTGCTGTGAACATAAATATCTAGGCTAGAACAGTTTCAAGTTCTCCTCAATGTATATAACGTTACTGCTGTGGTCTAACAAAGGCAGAGCTGTGTGTGTGTGTGTAAAGTGTTGTTAGCATCATGCTACAGTAGACAGGAGAACTTGGCTGCCATGAGCTGCTCGGTATTATTTAATGCTGTGAGGGAGGGAGAGCTGCGTGTGTGTGTTTGCGTCTCTTCTAGAGATTTGAGGTCTTGTCATTTTTACCGTGAGCCGCGTTGTTCACAGCAGCAACAGACAGGGACTTTGCTCTTTTGACTGTATATAGACATCATATCAGCAACATAAATACAGTTTAAATGTTTATATCTGTAGAATATGTCACGGACATGAAAAATGTAAAGATTTATCTTTAAATCAACACTTTCTGCTTTCATTTCAAAATAAAAGCCATCACTTTTTTTTTTCTGTTGAAAGAATTCCTTCATTTGCTACCATAAGGCTTTTATTCTGAAATATGTGCAGGACAGTGTTGCAGAACATAGAGTGACTCAGTGAATGAATAAAATACAGGGTTTTAATGGTGGATTATTACTATTATTTAAAAATTACCACACGTTTCTTAACTTTTTTCTGTCTAAAATATTCATAAATGACATTTTTTTCTTGTGCAAAGCACACTGGTCTATTATTCGACGGGCTTATTCTTCCGCTTCTTCTGCCTAAACTTTGCCACGCTACTCCTCCGGCAGCGTTGCCAGCACAGGTACAAAAAGTACATCGAAATGTGCGGAATGATCGGGAATCGTGTGCTATGACCTGACTAAGAGAGTCGCGCAGCGGTTTCCGAGAAAATCGCGCGAAAGCGCGATTTTTTTGCTCCATTGGAATGCATTGAAAATCGACGTGAAGAGTGCTCATAAACACTCCTCTTTGGGGCCATACAGAGTCGCCATACTTTAACGTAGAAACATGATTAAAAGTTTAAACGGGTCACGAGACTTGGGACTTTATTTGGCCAAATGGAAATTTTTTGATAGCTGGCACGGTTTTCACGAAATCGCAGTTTACGTTTTGTGAAATTTTCAGACCGTTTCAGATTTTATAATGGGTGTGTATTGCGTGGGTCGTTAAGGGCTAGAGTGTGTGACATCATCGCTAGAGTGCGGGAAAGCTTTGAAATCTTTTGAAAATGTTCCAAACAAATTGCTCTGTAGCCCACAATGTCCACTCCTCATACACAATGAACACATCAAAATGTAGGTATTTTTGTGCCGGTCGCAAACATGTAGCTATGGAATCAGTCGGACTTACACATTTGGCGACACATGCCTGAACGTGAGAGCAACTGCAGGCTTCGCTCCCATAGGGCCCCATATTAAATTTCACAGAATTTTTTGGATCAGAGAAAAAAGTTAATACTTTTCGAAACTGCCGCCGAGGTCACATTTTTGAAACTACAGACCCAAATGTCGCACCATTTGTTCATCAGAGACTCCTAACTGGTCCCATGAACAATCTAAGCGATAGGAGTCACAGTTTCTGTCGTAGAAGCACTTTTATGACATGTACGTCTCTGGTTAACTCCTATTATAAACTGCCCCACTGCAGCAGTGGCCAATCACCATGGCAACTTCAGATTGCTGCTAGACAGCTGATTCTCATTAGCCAATCAGAGCAGGCTAACACACACACACACACACACTATTTACTGTATCACGCCATATCAGTGAGCCAGCATGCTCTAAACCAGGCTTCAATGGATCAGGGCCATAATTAATGTGATCAATTACACCTGTGATTAAAAGCCCCCAACTCTCATTGTATGATAACAGGAACTAGGTATTCACCTACTTTTCAAAATAAAATCCCTCAACTCTTACTGTATGTTAACAGGAAACTAAACACTCCTCACGGCCCCCCAATCACCATGGCAACCACTGACAGACACGCACGCAGCGAAAGGGCCTACAGTGCTGACGTCACTATGGACCTCAGACAGTCTGAATCTGCCCCCCTCCACACACAAACCACCCCTAGCCCCCACCCATCCCCCCAGCACCACTATTCCTCTTCTTATGGTTTTTGCCGCGCTACTCCTCCCGCAGCGTTGCCAACACCTGTAAAAAAAAGTACATCAAAACGTGCGTAATGATCGGGAATGGTGTGCTATGACCTGTCTAAGAGATTCGCGTAGCGGTCTCCGAAAAAATTGCGCGTAAGCGCGATTTCTTTGCTCCATAGGAATGAGTGGCAAATCGATGTGAAGAGAGCTCAAAAACACTCCTCTTTAGGGCCATACAGAGTCGCCATACTTTAACGTAGAAAAATTATTAAAAGTTTAAACAGGTCACGAGATTTGGGACTTTATGGGGCCTATCATCCCCCTTCTTCTAACCTCACTATGGTCCTCAGACCCCCCCCAGCACCAGGCACACTGGTCAAAATTTCTTGCGAAATTTTCTAGTTTTATCTCTATTATCTCTGTTGCTCTTCAGTAATTAATCAGAAGATTGTGTACTTTCCTTGAAGTTGTTCCCCACAGACCAACAGGTTTAGACGTACACATGCATGACTTTCCAGACACAGTTTTAGGAGTATGCATGCGCTACTTCAAGAACCACAGTTTTAGATGTAGGTTGAAATAAACCATTTACAAATTTCAGAATCATTTATAAAATTCTCTCTTCTGTGGAAAAAAATCCATTACAGTGGAAACTGCTTATAGTGATCACGATTACAGTGATTAAAGCTGAAGTAGGCGAGATTGTGGAAGTGGGTGACACATGAGCAGATGAACTACCAGCAGGTCTGTTAGCAGCAGCTTTGGATGAAATTCCCATCAATAGTAATTACAGTTATTACCCACAGATGTAAATGGTAGACAGAATATTGGAATTCTGAGTAAAAAATCAAATCAAAACTCAGCTACAATATCAGATCAGAAAATTTATTACAAACATCAGTCGTGACTCAAACCGTCTCAGCTGCAGCATCGCTGCTTTCAACATTCTTCACAACAAATTTCAAATAAAACAGAAAAAATGCAACTTCAACACATGCATTTACTATTGCTGGTAAAAAAAAATCATTCATTTGGTTCACTTTACACTTGAGTATGTCTGATTATCAAACTCTAAGTTAGCCTTAAAAAAGCTGACAGCAAGCAGGCATGCTCAACAGTTGTGAAATGACTGAAATCATTGGTGCTGCTTTCTCTGAAACCTTTGTGTTACAACAGCAGCAGCAGTAACACAGTCTACTATTGCTCCCATACTCAAATAACAAGGAAAACATCCCGAGGTGCAGCAGGGCCGAGAACGGCAAAACAACCAACTGTCAGCAGGACATTTAAACAAGTAAAAATATGTCTTTTCAGTCCAAACAGGACGAGGCAGCTTCAACAAATGTAATCAGTAACTTCTTGAACACACAAACAGCCCGATCACTCTTTAAGTGAGAAAATACCAGGTTAGCCTTCCGTGAATCAGAGAGATTTTCAAGGGATCAATACTTTGTGATCATTCCAGCAGATCAGACTTTTTTTGGAAAACAGGTCCTCCTGTTAAATCACAGCAAAGCAGTAACATAAAACACAATAATACTCAAAGAAAAACAGCATTATCAGCACTAAAATATATTAAAACACACTTTTACACCCTCATCATGTTGACAGTATGTGTATGGAGACAGTCAGCTCCACAGTGGTGGCACAGTCCACTTCTCACATTACAGTAACTGCATGTTTACTGATTAGCAGCAGGTTCACCTCTCTATGGAAGACCATTACCGCCAGGACAGACACATGCACATACACCAAGCATTACCAATGACAAAACACAAACACTCATGGGAAATCAAAATAATGAAATAGTGTCTCATAATTTTGACTCGTAATTGTGAAGTCAAAATTTTTGAGATAGAGTCAAAATTATGATTATGATCTTGTAATTACGATTTATTATCTCGTAAATTTGACTTAGTGAAAATTTTAACCGTTCACTTAAATTTTTTTTTTTTTGAAATTGTGACTGGCTTACTATATCATAATTATATTGTATTTGTCCAGTCAATCTGATTTAGTCCAAATTTTGACCTCTCATAATTATGTCTTAAAGCCGTTACACACCGGCAGTGTTTTTTTTTTTCTACGTGTGATTAATTCGCATGGCAATATATTTTTTCAAACTGCTGTTTTTGTCATGTTCTCACAGAACACGAATTTTACACGTCGAAGAAGCAATGTCATTTTTTTCCGGAACAAGGTTGATTTTCTGAGCTTTTCGCATCGTGAATAACATCATCAACCAATCACATTGTGCTGAACGGGTTGAGTTGCGTCTTTACTTATGGAACAATACGGAGGCTCCGTATTCCGAACCAGGACGGCAAACTTTGTGTGTAAAGGCCTTTAGGGTCTGATAATGTTGACTGAAATGTTTCAGAATTTAGACATTTTTAACTTACTTTAGTATCGTTATCTGGCAGAAATGGGCTTCCATACCTTTCACCTGTCACTCTTTAGATGAAAACAATTCATGTTCATAATATACTTTAACAATGATTCTCATTCACACTGCGAGATGAATAAGGCAGTAACCTTGGTGCAGGATGCAACATCTACATCTAGTTTTTAAAAAACACGTAATGCAGACAGACTGAATAACCGTGAGGACTCCAGGGTGAGAAGTCATTTACATTCTGTGGGAGATGTGGTACAACACAGAGAGGAGAATTACTGGATAAATAAGTAAATTAAGTTTCTCTTAGCCGGTACCTGATGATTTCACCTCACCACAGCATAGCAGGCATTACAAACTCTGTGCTCGACAGAAAATACTCTCATGGAGTAGAACTGTTTTAGGATTGACTAGTTTCAGCAGCTGTGTTTTATACACAAACTACAAGTTTCTTCAAGTAAAAATCCACCCTCGGATGTGCTATTATTTAGTTCCCACACTTCACACTATTCCTTTAAAAAAAAAAAAACAAGAAAGGATGAAAGCTTGTTGCTTTTGAACACAGAGGCGAGTCGATGATAACACAAGATGATCCAAACATCTCGTCTTGTTGCTCTGTTGAGGCTGCCGTCGGTGAAGAACATTTCACACCATCAGACATTTGTCGTGGATGTTTGAAAGAAGCATTTCTTCTACTTCTAGCTGTGCCGAAATACTTCAGCATGTCATCACATCTCTACATTTGGCCAGTATTCTTTGCAAGTGGAAAAAAAAAATTACACCACAAACAATATGGTCCCAAAAATGCAAAGTCTGTGACTGATGTGGCTGTAATCAACAGTGTTTACAGAGTTTTAGGGTGGATTGTTCCTTTAAGATAGGTGAAGCTAAGTTAAGGTTAACCGTTTCACCTCAGTACTGTGCATGTTATAAAGCTAGAGCTATGGTGCAGGAGTTAAGCAGCATGGCAGTCAGCTGTTTACAGTGCAAAATGGACTCCAGAGGCCTGTACTACGAAGCAAGTTCAACACACCCAGGGTATCTTCTTGTTATCTGGCTTAACTAACCCTAACAACCGTGATCCCGCCAAGCGGTCCGACGACGCTTATCAACTCAGTAAATCAACCCAGGGTTTCTTAATCTGGCTATGAGCACGTTCACATGAAAGGGGCGCTTTTTGCAGCATCTGACCAATCACAAACATGGACAAGTCTACTGTCAGGAGAGCGGCACATTTTACAAAGGAAGAGCAAACTATAATATTAGACAAATACCAAGAAGTTAAACACATAATCCAGACTAATAATAACACGGTTGAAGCTGCCAAATACAGGAAGGACAGCTGGCAGAATAAAAAAACTCCAGATGTGTGAATGCATAAATTAACAGACTTATGAATTTAATAGAATACTCAAAAGTCAGATATGGTCGTCTAGATATTATAGATATTATAAAAAGAATTCAGAATATAATGGATGAAAAGATTGCTCTTATTATGCCTTTTGACAATAATGTGGCGTGTGTGACTATTTCAACCTTCATTCAGCTGCGTCCTCGTCTCCGGCGGTGTGAAACGGATGTGAGATCAAGTAAAAGAATAAATATAAAAACATATTTCAAAGCGGTAAACACCCACAGCACACAGCCAGATGTCCTTCCTGCATTTATCAGTTTAAACCGTGTTGTTTTTAGCCTGGATTATGACTTAAACTTCTTCATGTTTGTGTAATAGTATGTTACGATCTGCACGCCGAGCTCTGATTGGTCAGTAGGCGGTGCTTTTACAAGAGTTGATCTCTTATTTCGAACATAACCTGTCCCGGAGCAGGTTTGCTGTTCAACATAAGTTACCACGGTGATCTACCACCGTCGTAGGACTGAATACCCAGAGTTAACCCTAAAGTGACCTCGCTAACCCCAAATCCTGCTTCGTAGTAGAGTCCTCAGAACGAGGCCCAAACAAAATCAGAAAAATTCCTCCTCAAACAAACCCACCAGACCCACGAGGATCTAACAGCTGCTCTACCTGAGGAAGGTACTTCTTCTAAACTCACTTTAGAATTCTCTTCTACCCACGGACAGGTGCGTTTACCAGAGGTGTAGCAAGACCACTTGAATCCACAGAAGTCCATATCAGAAACAAGACAAGGTCCAAGAGCATGTAGACGCAGTGTACCTGTTCTTTAAATGTAAAATAGATCAAAAAAGTCAGCGAGTGGACGCGACAATCAGGCTCAGTAGTTATGAATCAAAGAAAAGATCAACTTAAAACATGAAAACAGGATGTACTGGATGTGACGGCAAGCCTCATCTGCAGACCCCTCTGCTCTACTCTTCTTCCTCCTCCTCCTCCTCCTCGTCATCATCCTCATCATGGCAGTGGGTGATCTCTTGTGGAGCCTGAGGGAAGAAGTGGGCGGGCTTGATCTCGCTGATGGACCGAGTCAGCTGGTGCCGTTTGCACTCCATCTCCTTGAGGTCGACGTCGTGGCGGTTCCGCGTGGCCAGCGGCGACTCCGTGTCGATGACGTTGACCTGGGTGTGCTCCACTGTTGACTCATGAGGCATCTGGGAGGGAGAGTTTTAAATGTGATGCCATGAATGAATCAAAAGTACATAACGTGCAGAGACACAAATGAGTGAGAAGTGTGAGTGATCCTCACCAGCACATGTGCAGCTCTGAACAGATAGCTGAAGGGGTAGTACAGCAGGTTGATGAAGGAGGCAGCGTACAGGTCCGCGTAGCGCATCACTTGGGAGGCGAACAGCGTCTGTCGGGATCCGCTGCGAAACAGACTTCCCATCATGCCGTAGCACATGTCCATGTCGTGGGTCACTTTCTGGAAAGGACACGGAGACATGCCTGATATTTCTCCTCAGTCCTGAGGATAGCAGCCCACCTGTCCACAGCTTTTTATAGCCACATGGTTCCATCTCGCGCCCTCTTCGTTTTCTGTGTTTGCTCAGTAGGTTTCGGTTCGGCTCGCCCTTTTGCGGCGAGGTGCTTGGTGTGTCTCAGCAGGCGGGACAAATTCACACTCACTTTACATCTAAATTAAACAACCTAAAGCCGGGTACGCACTACACGAGAATCACGTTGATTTTGAGCCTGATTCCCCCCCTCCAGACAACGGTCAGCAAAGCCCCGATTTTTGGATGGATCTAAAGATTATCTTTCCAGATATTCCTGTGATGGTATGCTAACAGTGTTTTTTAAATCCCCCGATCGGCTCGGAAGTCAATCTTGGTCGCGTCGATTTCAAATCGTGTTCAATATTTACCATCGGATATGCTGTTGTGTGTGGATCTATTTTTAAGTGAAAGACAGGAGGAAGAAATGTGTGTGTTGGAGGAAGTCGTACCTTAATCCGTTTCTGCAGTGAGCTGATGTCAGGCCTCTCATTGCTGCTGCTGTCCAGATGCCTGAGGACAAAACACAAGTGTACTGTGATCTGTGAGCCCAGCTCCACTGAAAAATGTAGTTTCCACACCAAGCCCTGCAAGGAGAGATTAAATAACCAATTTCTGTCACACTTTCTGTAAACAGAGACATCACACAGCCCAACCACATCTGTTTATGGAGCCAAGTCACTCTGCTGGTAATCTGGTCATTCTGTCAGTAAAAATACTTCATACTTGGGGAAAATGCACAAAAATGATGCAACAATGCAGAAAAAGTGTAAATAAACCAATGAAACAATCTCTATCCAGAATATGTATTTAAATCAGCACAAAAATTAAAGTTTAACGCAGGAACATAAAGCAAAAAATCATTTCACTTTGAGCACTGATGTACAGAGCTGTTGTGTCCCTGCAACCTGTATGTATACAGCAAGTATGTGAATTAAACACCCAGGCATTATTTCTACCCACATCTCTCTAAACAGCTGGGACACGATAAATAACCACTGGAGGACACATAGGCAATCCTACCACGCTGGATGATTTATTAACTTCATAAACTTGCAAAGCGTCTTCTTTCAGGCTATTTAACTGGAGAGAGATACAACTGAAATGTTTTTTACAGTGTTGACCCCTCACTGAAATTGTTATGCCAGGAACAAATTTCTATAAATTCTTCTTGTGCTGACATTAATTTCAGTTTTACCCCTACCAGAATTGCTAAAAAGGTGCAATAAAACACCACCCAAATTATTATAATTTATTATTATTATTATTATAATTACTTTCTCTCAAAGCCAGAAACCAAAGAAGTAAGTCTCAAACTGATTGAGACTGATTTCGTGGACCCACAGAATGTTTGTTTTCTTTTTTATACCCAAATGAGCTTTATTATATTGTAGTGTTCTCAGTTATGAAACAAAAAATGTTCCCTTATGCTCAGAACATTCCCCTGGGTGCTCTCAGTGTCATCTAGAACATCTTTCCAAATTCATTGTCGGGAGCAGTTTTGGGATTTGGGAGAGAGTTGTTCATGTTTACTTATGTTTTCAGGACTGTTTTAGACCATAGGAAATAACATGTATGAATTTTGAAAATGGGAGTAGTACCCCTTTAAGACCTTTTTTGAAAGAGTACACTGCAAGACACACCGAAACAGTTGACTTAACAAAGAGGAACTCACTTGTAAAGCTCTGCGAGGAAGCAGTCCAGAGACTGAAGTTCCTCAAATATGGCTGAAAAACAAACAATTTGCATTAGTACATTTATGATGGTTTCAATCTATAATTAATGCTGCGATGATCGGGCACTCGCAGCCTTTGTGCAAGTCGGGGGTAACTGGTTGGACGCTGGTTGAAGCAAATGTGCATTTCCGTGACCATCGGACACGGCACGCACGAGTTAGACGTTATTTCCTGCGTGGAGTGAGCGGCACAGGAAATGACGTATTGCACATTTTGCACCACTTCCTGTGTCCACTATGTGGCGCTAGAGACCACACATTATGTTGCTCATTATCGAGTGCAGATGACACAATGTGAATTTCATGTTAAATCGAATGATATTTGTCACATATCGCTGACTTTGTTGCCAGTAGGTGGCGCTATGACTATGAGTCAATATTGCCATGTAGATATCCTCAGGCCTGAACTGGACTGCTAAGAGAAGTATGCCAAACTATCGCGACTGTAACTTCCTGTTGCCAGTAGGTGGCGTTATGAGTATGATTAAAAATTGTCCTGTAGATGTCTTCAGACCGGGACTCCCATCAGACGTGTGAAATTTTAAAAAGATCTGACCATTTTGAGTCGAGTTACAGCAGTTTCTTTCGTAATGGCGAGTCATTGAAATTCAACGAAAACTCACAATCTTGACTAGGAAGCGTCGTCAAGGTCTTAAGGCTTTTCTGACCTAATTTGAGGTGGATCAGATTAATTTGTGAGGCAGAGTACATCAACATGCAAAACATGTCATTTCCTGCTACCAGTAGGTGGCGCAATGACTATGAGACAAAATATGCATGCGAATGTCCTCAGGCAGAGTCCTCTTATAAGGCATGAGAAATTTGGAAATAGTAAATAACGACATCAAATTAAAAATGGCCGACTTCCTGTTGGGTTTACACTATACCTCCAAGAGGCTCTCTCTTTTTTTTTTTTTACATCTCAACATGTCACATATACCTAGCGAATTTCATACATCTAGGTGAAACGGCAGGTTTTAACTAAAAACGGCGGTTATAAAGCTATACGTGCACGTATGAATGTATATAAATCCAGTCTCACAGCTTTTGTCAGTCCACACATGCAGCTCCTGGGCCAGCTCAGGTATCACCAGGAAAGTCCTCCAGCCCTGGCGCTTCTTGGATTTGAGGATGTCACCAAAAATGTGGTCTCCGATGTATATGACTTCCTTTCCTTTAGCACCCAGCAAGTCACACACGATGTCTGAAGAACCTGAAAGTGCAATTATGGCATTATGGGAAGTTTATCCAAAATAGAAGCACCTTTTCCATTACACATGTGCTGGCTTGGCTTGGCTTGGCTCATTACAACAGGGCTACCCGCTTGAAGGTGTGTATAAACCATGGCTGTGACTAGTGGTCAAAGGAGCGGCTGTAAAACGGTGGATAACCACATTTCATTTCCTATTTTCTTCAGAATGAAAGTCCCCCGTTATTTTTGCTGCTTGTGTTCCTCCTCCCTGCAGTATAAGTAGACTTGTTTTTATTGAACAGGTGCTGACAAAGCTCTGCTAATTCGGAGATGAACACATTTCATTTCCTATAGGGAATTGGAGTCACCGAAGAAAGTCAGCCATTTTTGGAGGATAAAGGGTAAGAGTGCCTTCCGTTGGCTGTTTACTGCAAGTGTTAAAAGCTAACACAAAACACTACAGTGAATGAGATACAAAAGCCGAAATGTAGTATATATATATATACAGTATATACTAAATTATTCAGTCAGACACAAAGGTAGGCTAACGGTATGGGTTATAATTTTTTTTGTTAGTACTCAAACATTAGCTTGCTTATCTTTGTCCGGATGATTGTGTGGTTGGCATTTGGCTTGTAGATCTTAATGTCATATACCTAACTGTTTGTAAATTGACACTTGTTTGAGAGGGAGATGGGGGTTCGTCATGGGTTGACTGCGGTCGGCGAGACGTCACCGCAACTCACTTGGAGGCGAGTCGGTGCACTTTGGCGCGCTACAACTGGTAATGGAAACGCATATCAGCGCGGCAAGGTTTGACTCGTCGAAGCAAAAAAGGAAAAGCCCATATGAAAACCTCTTATAGCAATGATCAATGAGGGGTTTTATGTTAAGTTGCAATCATAGCTGAGATTCAACCCCACAAAAGGTGTTACATTACAGGTCGGTGGTACTAATGCTGCCCACACTTCAGTTTAACAAGTGTTTCTATGAGTCAGCACATCCGAGGCCTGTACTACGAAGCGGGTTCAACATTCCCAGGGTATCTTCTCGTTATCTGGCTTAACTAACCCCTAACAACTGCGATCAAGCTGAGCGGTCCTACCACGATTTCTATGAACTCTGTAGGTTCAACCCAGTTGTTTCTCAATCTGAACGTGTTCACATGCGGTGTTTGTAGCATATGACCAATCGTAAACATGGATAAGTCTACTGTATTTTTACAAACGAAGAGCAAACTATAGTAAGGGTTGGGAACCGAAACTCGGTTCCAAATTAGAACCAAATCTAAAATGACAAGAACCGGGTACCCGTAAAAAAAAAAGAATTTCGGTTCTCCTTAACGATTCCTAAACAACTACACATTGGCTCCGCAGCAGCTGTTTGTTGTCAGCGCAGCGCCCATCTCTCTCGCACACGCGCTCCGCACATCGACTCCTTATGCTCTTATAACACCAGTCACCATAAAAGCATTTACTGTAATGAATCGGTATAAATCACAATCTGTTACTGTGAAGTGATCAGATTCATATGCAATACGCTAATATCACTTCCAGACACACTTAGACGGTAGTTTGTGTGAATATTTCAATTCTTAAAGCAAATCAATTCAGGGGAAAAAAAATAAATAAATAAATAAATCGACCAGCTGTGTTTGAAGAAGTAATCCCTTTTAACTATATAAAAATGTGATAAACAACGATAAAAGTATTAATCCTATAACCTTGTTTTTACTATTGAAACAGCATATATTCCTAGTGCTGCTGTATAGACCCCAGTGCTGTAATACTCACACTGGCCGCTGTAACTCACAGCTCTAATGACGTAACGCAAACGAACTTCAAGTCGCTTCATAGCTGTGTAGAAAAAGATGCCACACCAAGAGGCCCAAAAAAGGACATCTCTAACTTAACGGATGGCAGGGGAGGACGGGTTTATGCTGATTTGTAGGCTAGTTTGACGGCGACCAGTAGAAGTGGAGAACGTAAATTTATGATGACAAGATAAGAAGGATGTGTCCTTTGTTTCAAGTATATACCCATATGATGTTAAGCTAGCGGTCAGTCGCGTTCCGGATCGGCTCGGGTTTGGTTGTGTTTTGTCTTCTGATTTTTAAAACACAATAAAACTCTATTTTTCTTGCAACATACTTGTACAGCATCAAGTGATTCATTTGAGTAACCTGTGTTGACTTTCTGACACTATTAGAATTGAACATTGAAGAACATTGAGCTGTGATCTCAGCCGTCTAGCCCCAAGGCCTGAGATTTTCAGATTCAACATGTTAAGAAGCTTTCTTATTTACCTCCAGAGTACACAATGCCATGCTGGAGAGGTCCCGTGTATGTGCCAATCTTCAGCCGACCTGTGGTCTGAAAGAATCCAAGACTGAGTCACACACTCAAAAACGCAATTGGCTTAACCCTTTTTATCCCTCCTGTTGTGTTTGTTTCATGTTAATTCATTTTGTGTTCCCAGTTCAAGATGGCCGCCCCATTAAAGCTGATTATAAATCCATAATAATACATTTATTATCACCTAATTTTGTGTTGGATATTTTTATCAGTTTTTGTGAGCATTACACATTTTGAACTTCTACTTGCTATTTATGGCCTGTAGGCCTCATTGACCTGAGCTCGTACAACTTGTTTTTGAGTGAAAAAAGCACGATGTATGGATTATTTAGACTATAACAAATACTCAGATAAAAACATATTGCGCTATTTATCACAGACTACTTTGTGTCAAAGTTTAACAAGGACATTTGTTTTTGATCCAAATTTTTAAATAGTGGCACAAAAAAAACATCTGTGGTGTTCCCAGTCAAAACTGACTGGTATGATTTTATTAGTAAAGAAAGGACAAAGACATCTGTTGTCTCTTGGTCTGGATCATATTCTTTGTAGTCTTTATCATGACTTTGTGACTTTCTCCTCTAATACATCTTCATTGTCAGTTTCATAGCCTCTCTCATCCTCACCAGTGTCATGATCAAAGATATGATCAAGAGCGACACGCACAGTATATTTGGTCATTGTGCTGCCACAAACTGAATTGTAAGCTTCTATATATTACATATATGTGTATGTGTGTGTGTTTGTGCGTTCAAAAACACATGTATGTGGGGGTCTGGTAGAGGAAGTGTTTCCATCTGATGAATGGGCATGTGCCTGGACTCAATTTTATGCACTAATTGTAGTCTCGCCCATCCATTTCTAATGCCCGGTCACTTTTGACCAGTAACACCAAAGGTGTACAAAAGCTGAAGAAACAGTGTGTAGGATCTGGCGGTGAGATGCGCCCTATCTAGAGCCAATTGTTGTAAGAGTAGAGTGCTTAGAGCGTGTGTGTACGAGGGAAGTGAGTGGTGAAGCAAGAGAGAGAACGGCGGCGGCGACGACAGGAGCGAGTAACGTTATCAACTCTGGCCCGAGCAAGAAAAGTTAACAGAGTTTGGTTTGTCCGTTCTGGGCTACTGTAGAAACATGGCGGTGCAACATGGCAGACTCCGTGAGGAGGTAACACGCTCTTTACGTAGATACGGCGCATTCTAAGCTAATGAAAACACAATGACTCTTATTATCAAGTGACTATACACTGAAGAAAACATACTTATTCATATTATATTTCATTTCTGCCAATACATCCCCCTTATTGTTACACATTGGTCCTTTAAATAAAACACTCAAAATTTAATGAAAGTGATCAAAATTTATGCTGTGTGGACAAAATAATGGAACTTTATGACAATCAGATTAAATGAACTACATTTTTCAGAGAGAAAACTTGTAAATCTGTCAAATTCGACCAGAACACAACAGGAGGGCTAAATTACTAATATACAGTATATTATATTTTAGTAATGGTGCTAGTATGGTATTTTGTCCATGCAGGTTTCTATAGTACACACTCACAGTGTCGACCTGCCGTAGCACTGTTCCCTCTCCAAAGAACACAGGCTTGCGGGCGTCCACCAGGATCAGGTCAAAGTAGGACTTCCAGGGTCGATGGGGTGTACCCGGCTGCAATCACACGCACACACACACACAAACAAAAAAACACATACACAGTAACATCATTTATGATTTCAATAGCTTTTTAAAGGTGCAGTGTGTAGCATCAAATGCTCCTGGTTGCAGATTGCAATCAACTGAAACCATGTGCCAAGCGTGTAGGAGATCTACGGTAGCCGACACGAAAACGTGAATAGCCCTCTCTAGAGCCAGTGTTTGGTTTGTCCGTTCTGGGCTACTGTAGGAACATGGCGGCCGGCTCCGTGAAGAGGACCCGCTCCATATGTAGATATAAACGGCTCATTTTAAGCTAACAAAAACACAATGTTTCCTATTTTCATTTACATTCTACATAAAGAAAGCATACTTATTAACATTATATTCCATTTCTACTAATAATCCCCCTAAATGCTACACACTGCAGGGCTCCAGAAACTAGCACACAATTTAGGTGCACCCAAAATGTTTCACCGCGCGTCAGTTCCCATAGGCCTACACTAGGGATGTCAGGATACCAGAAATTTTGTAGTCAATACCAGTACCAGCAAAATTCCCCGATTCTCGACACCAATTCGATACCACGTTAAAAAAACAAAAACAAAACAATAAATCCCATGTCAGAAACTTCTAAGCATGATGGTTCAATTCAAATCTATCGCGATTCCTGACAATACAAATATTCTTAAATCATTAGTGTTACCTTTGGGCCGTGAGGAAAGTCAAACAGGTAGGTCATAATTTTCTGGAAGAAAAGAGAATCATTACCATCACTTGGCATTATTACTTCATTAAGCAACCATTCATGACAACTGCCAAAATTGATCGGTACATTATGACCGTATAAAGTAGGCAGTAGGTTCTGGTTTGCTTTCAGCATTCTTTAGTAACATATCTGGTTGTAAACTTTCCTCTCACCTCTGTATACTTGTAATCACTGTTGGTGGCCAGAAATACTTTGGCGACTTCATTCATGCGACTGAGGAGGAGAGGAAGCTTCGACTTTGGTGGAGGAAAAACAGAATCCACATCGACAACAATGCTTAAAAGCCGAACAGCAAAAAGATGAGCCAAAATGTGTTGTTTTACCACTACAAAGGAATACTTGTCACCCCAGCTATTAAGTTCAAATTGGTATATAATTGGTGTGTGGTGTCTGTTATGCTGGTTTACTTACATCCTTCACCACATACTTCTCCAGGTTTTCAACAGTTTTTACTTTTAAGGACCCCTGTGAACAGAAATAGCAACAGTGGACTTGTGACTGGATTGACCGCAGGAAAATGGCCTACAGATGCCTGAAAACCGGTTTCATGAGGAAAAGCAAATGATTACTACCTTGAAATGAACCCAGTCCACGCCGTCTCGGACATCCTGGAACATGCTCTTGTAGGACATGAAAAGGTCGCCATCTTTGAAGCCCTTCTCACAACTACAAAGACAGTTCAAATCGTGTTAACATCAGATCCTTTATCATATGGAATTCTAAGGGTCAAAAATGAGAAGGACCCAGTGCTCTGAGCATTGAGACCATCAAGGGACACTGTAAATCCACTGAAACTCTGAACATGATTTCCATTAAACAGGACTATTATTCAGAATGTCACAAGAGTCCAACTGCTTCACTTCCCACAGACAGCCAGTGTTCTGTATGTAGCAGAGAATATGCAGTACCTGGAGTATCTGGAGCAGTTGCTGAAGAAATCGACCAGGCAAGCAAAGAGGTAGGTTTCTGAGGAAGAAGAAATAACACTATAATCATTGAGGCTGACTGTACACCTGAACATGAACTGCATTTAATATGACAAATCAACAATTTAAAGGGGACATATCGTGCTCATTTTCAGGTTCATACTCCATACGTATTTTGGGTTTCTACTAAAACATGTTTACATGCTTTAACGTTAAAAAAAATGTTATTCCTTTGCGCCTGTCTCTTTAAGAAAAAATATGCCGCTCCTTTGCAAAGACGTTCTCGAGCAGTGAGTGAAAATACTCAGATGGGGGGGTGGTATATTCTGATGAGCCCATATGTGTCATAGGAAGGGGAGCCAAATCTGAATGGTTTGTTGAATCACACGTTTTCTGATCCAGGCAGCCCACAGAAAACTGACTGAGTTGTCTTAATTCACAGTTTGTGGGTTGGTAGTCACTACAGATACCAAGACGTATGTGCACAAGCACTGAAAAAGTGAGCTTTTCACGATCTGTCCCCTTTACAGTGGAATCCCTTTCAGAGCCTCATCAGTGAACTCCAGTTTAAAGTTTAATAATTATTATTTATATTTAAAGTATTTTAATACTTTAATAATTGAATTTCATTCTAAGATTACTTAAAGTTGTAGAGTATTTGTGTCGGTGTGTTTTCTTACCAGGCAGGTTGAAGAGTGTGTTGAGGATGTAGAAGCGGTCTGTGTCTCCACGCTGAATAAATTTGTTGGGGTACATCTCTCTGATGTCAGGTCTGTGCAGAGTGAGCAGGGATACAAACATACAGGAGGGATGAAGAAGGTCAGACCAGGAGACATGAGTTATATCAGTTCGTTGTTTGCATTACATCTATTAGCTCCCTCGACAGCGGTCAGAAATGTCTATCATGCCACCCCTGTGCTTGTTACATAGAACATGATATACTAACAACAACACAGGGATCTGCTTCATAAAGACACTGCTATACAGTGCCAACAGTGGTTAAAGGTGCTAAATTCAATATTGTGAGCAGAGGGATTGCCTCCTCACGGCGCTCAACATGGCGACGGCTCACAGCTAACGGTGCTAACAGTGCAAACAGAGCTAACAGTGGTAACCTGAGGGGGACATAACACATACGCTGATTGTTCTCCGAGACAGTGTAATCAGGGATGCTAATTTTGAATTTTTTCCTAACCGCTAACCGACCCTTGTTAACCGATTATTAGCCAACAAGATTAGTGCGTCGCATGCAGCGGTGCTATTTTTAGTGCCCAACAAGCCGCCCAGCTGCAACGAAAAGCCGATGCACAAACAGGTTAAATCCATCATTTATCACCAGTGTACGCGTAAAGCAGACAACTGAGTCCCCAGTTGACCAGACAGGGACAGTTACCGTAGCAGACAGGAGTCTCTACCGCATTATTTAGTTTAGCTGACAGGTTGTCAGCTGTGTGTCTGCCCGGTGTAACGATAGTGAATGCCCTACAGACCGTGTGTGTGTGTTTGTGCTACGTTAGCAGCGGTAGCGTTGCTGGTGGCTTCGTGCTCGCCGTTGTCACACACATACGGTCTGTCAGTGCGGCAAAATGTTAGCGAGTGTCCGTCAGACCGTGTGTGTGGCTGCGGTGAGTGTGGGGTTGTCGGTGGCGTTATAGCTGTGAACGTAGCTGTAAGCAGTGTGTGTACAGTTTATTTGTCGGTGAATAAATGCTACAACTCCTCAAGACCCGAGCCAACTTCCTGTATCTGCAACACCGGCTCAGACTCTCTTAAGGTGGACTGTTAAGGTGGACCAGCTTTTATCCTTTAAGTGACAAGCCGCTCCTCTGAGTTTTGCTCAGCTTTTTAGTTATCTTTTAATATTTCTTTTAACCGTTTAACGGTTAATTATTAACATTCCTAATCGGAACATCTATTGCACAGATTACCAACAGCTCAAAATTTAAATTTGATGAATTTTATGACCAAATACCTGCAGAACTAATGACATCCACATCAGCTTCAGTTGTACTTTATGATTGTTGTTATTCAGCTGAACTATAAACATTATTACACCTGCTTAATATCAGCTTGCTAGCATTTTCATAGTTAACATTTAGCTCTGCCTCACAGTGGCCGTAGCATGACAGTAGATTTCTAGTCTTGTTCATGAGTAATTTAAAGAATACTGTTGTAGGTGGGATGAAGGAAGGATTTAACTATGCAAAGGTTTTTTAGAGATGTGGTGGACTACGTTGACAGCTTAGTGGGAGTAGAGGAACTCACCCCCTCACGAAGTTGAATCCGTGCACACACACCAGGATGTTCCCATATGCATCCACCTTGAGCAGGTTGCCATACATTGAGTCGAACACCAGACCTCTGAGAAGGAATGGAGACAGGCAAGAGAAGACAGACAGTCAGAGACAGAAAGCACACTTGAGAGTGAGGGTTTGTTGCACTGGTATTCAAATTTCATTTAAAAAAGGCTTTGTGAACCAGCCTGGTGGGGAAGGAGGGGTCGTAGACAAAGTTGAGCAGCTCTTGTGGATATCCAATGGACACCAGGCGCTCCACCGTCAAGTCAAAGCCCAGCGACTCATATTCAGGAGATTTATACACTAGACAGACAGACAGACAGGGAGGGAGACAGGCTGCTGTTGAAGGCAGTGCACCAAAAAACACTGATGACACAATAGTGAGAGTTTATCTGCACCATGCAGCAATGTCTTCCATATACAACATTTTCTTTCTAAAACATTTTTTTTTTTTTCATTTAGAACCTTCAGGTCGGCTAGGAATTGCAGTTGTAGCAGCAGATTCTTTAAAGCAAGACAGATTGATGCATTAAAATTAGGGCTGTCAACGTTAACGCGATAACAACGCGTTAACACAAAACTGTTTTAATGCCACTAATTTATTTAACGCATTAACGCTGTCAATCTTTCAGAGGTTGTAGCGGACTCAGTTTTAAAGAGTGAAGATACTGGCATCATATGAAACTAGAAAACCTGAGGAATCCATTGGTACTAACCATGTCATACTAGCATACTAGCGTGAAGGAAGTTAAATAACGCTCCAAAGTTACGCTAAATTTTGCTGAGGAAAAACTGGCATGGCCATTTTCAAAGGAGTCCCTTGACCTCTGACCTCCAGATATGTGAATGTAAATGGGTTCTATGGGTACCTACGAGTCTCCCCTTTACAAGACATGCCCACTTTATGATAATCACATGCAGTTTGGGGCAAGTCATAGTCAAGTCAGCACACTGACAGCTGTTGTTGCCTGTTGGGCTGCAGTTTGCCATGTTATGATTTGAGCATATTGTTTTATGCTAAATGCAGTACCTGTGAGGGTTTCTGGACGATATCTGTCTTAGTTTTGTGTTGTTAATTGATTTCCAATAATAAATATATACATACATTTGCATAAAGCAAGCATATTTGCAAACTCCCATATTAATGAGTATTAAATACTTGACAAATCTCCCTTTAAAGTACATTTCGAACAGATAAAAAATGTGCGATTAATTTGTGATTAATCACAATTAACTACGGACAACCATGTGATTAATCGCGATGAAATATTTTAATCGATCGACAGCCCTAATTATGCATGATACTGTGATATAAGCGCGCCGAGCACAGACTTTTAAAAGTTGCCGGGACATTCAGAGTCTACATGCAGCTGGCGTAGGCTCTAGCCATTACACTTTGACCTTCATGCGCTCATCCAGGCTGATACCACAAAGCTCGGACTGCACTTACCTGCCAGAGTGTAATCCATATCAAAACCGAAACACTTGATCTTTTCCATGGCCAAACTTCGGTTGACAAAAACTCTGGAAAGGGGAGAACAATGTATGGTCAATAAAAACATGAAAGCTGACAGTTCAAATGAAATGCTGCACTGCTTAGCCTTCCTAAAGCACACTTCTGATTTATAGTGAATAGTAGACAAATCAGTCTCATGGAACATTTAAGAGCTACAGGAGAAACAACTAAAGAGGAGCATTGACTGAGCAACACTTCCTTGAGGTCAGATTTTGATGCATGGCAGACTGAGTGAACTACCCAAATAAAATGTAATAAAACAACCACAACACCAACAGACATGCAATCCTACTGGTTATCTATAGTGATCAGTGCATCTGAAATAAAAACCTCCTTTAGCAACATTTTTCATCTCTGATATTGTAAGACTCTCTTTCTGATAAGTCCGCCTTAATACTAACACTCGTGGTGTGACCGTACATATTCAGAGAAACTTGTATATTTTCAACAAGTCAACAAAACTTGCTCCAACATGTTCAGAGAATTATTATTCTTCCACCTACGCTACGCCCACAAATATACGTCATCATGTTTACTAATAGAAAAGGGGTCAATACAACCAGACGAGAATACCATCATCCCTGTAGATTGTATGTGTACACACACACGTTCATTGCTATGTGTCTGTATTTTTAGACGAGCACTAAAATCTTTCTCATACGTTACCACGGGAATAAGATGCTAAACGCGGTATAAGAATGAACAAAATGATCATTTAAATGTGGAAATATAGACTCAGTTGCCAGTTTATCAGGTACAGCTAGCTAAAACTAATGCAGTGTGATACAACAGTTCTGCAATAAATCCTCCTTCATGAAGTTTATGTTCAATTTGTGTTGTGCATGGAAATAGAATAGGAGTAGAACGGACATGGAACTGTTTTCTGTGGTCATTTGACTTGTACAAACGATAGAAGATATAGCGACCGTTTTATATAAATCACTTTTCCTACTTCAGCTTTATTTCTTGCTGACAGCAGATCACAAAAAAAAAGACTTGTACACTTCTTGCTTTTCTTACATCTCTGACTGTTTATGCAGAGATATAGATTATACAATGTAAACATATAATATGGGACTCTGCTCAAGACTGCACACTGGCCTTGAGTTACTACTACTCAGATGGTGTGGGAGATTAAATCAGATGGACAGTAACAGATGAGGATTAAAGGAAAGATGCGAGAACAAGGGAAATGCAACAGAAGAAGCTCACACTAAGAAATCATGA
The DNA here is from genome assembly GCF_015220745.1 of Sebastes umbrosus. Taxonomy (NCBI): domain Eukaryota; kingdom Metazoa; phylum Chordata; class Actinopteri; order Perciformes; family Sebastidae; genus Sebastes; species Sebastes umbrosus. The sequence goes on along the minus strand of NC_051278.1, from coordinate 29,818,716 downwards.
TGACCACCACCTGCTGTCTCCACGGGGGAGAAACCCAACTCACAATCAGTGTCAGTATGGATGGAGTTCCATGAGAGTTGGATGGGGAATCAATTCACATCATGGACATCAAAAACAGGGAGAGTCAATTAGTCAGTAGTCGCAGTTTGTTTCAACAACAAAAGGATGGCATACCTCATTGCAGGATGGTTTTGAGCCAGATCCCTTGGAAAGCTTTGCAATAGAGAATACATGCAGTATTACCACTGATCTCATGCTACATGGCTCTGGTGTACTGTCTTTTGTCAGTGAACATTCTATATTCTAGTACCCTGTTATATCCCTAAATCAGTAATAAGATCTGCCTCCAGTAGCTGCTATCTATATTATATTAAAGTCTCTACACATACAAAAATCAAGACAGACACATCTGACATTTCAAAGCATTCATGGGACCAGGGCTCCATTGTTTGCATCTAATGTATCTAATCTAGGTTTAGCAGGATGTTAAATATGAAATACTTAATTGATCCCTGGGGTGAAATTACAGTTGTTCCATTTTCGAATAAAAATATATATAAACAAGGGCTGTCGATCGATTAGAATATTTAAACATGATTAATCGCATGATTGTCCATGGTTAATACCAATTAATCGCAAATTTATCACACATTTTTTTTATCTGTTCAAAATGTGCCTTAAAGGGAAATTCAATTTATTATTAAATACATTTTTAGATTTTAACATTTTTAATTAATAAAAAAATAAGTTCCATATTCTGTCATCTATTATTCCATTACATAGATTTTTGTCGAGGTATCGTTTCAGTATCCGCATCGAGATATTCATGCAGGGTATCGTATCGAAGTCATAATTTTGGTATGGTGACAACACTAGGAGGGCTATTTGTTTGTGGGTCTGGTTCAAATATCAACAATCTTTCTCCAGAATCGCAGACTCCACTATTAAGCCGAGGTGGACAAGTGGTCCTAAAAGTGCTCAGAAATATGGAAAGTCTGAACATCGAAAGTTCAATGATAACGCAGCAAAGGCAGAGATCCTGTGACATGGTTGAAAATTCACAGAACGTGCGAGTAAGTGGACTTTGAGTAGAGAATGTTTTGTCAGCTTCATTTAATGATGTTTGGGGTATTAAATGGTTCCCTGTGGAGTTTTGACTGTTATTGGCGCTAAAGGAGTAAAGTTTTGAAGAGTGAGTCCTTGATTTATTTGTATCTTATGCTCTACACAGAGGGACGCATGAGGACACCCATACACGTGTACAAACAGCGCCCCCACCCTACCATACAGCAAAACAGCATGAAATGACACAGAGCCCAAGTAAACAAGTAACTGGTGAGCAAACTGGAGCATCCATTATGCAGGGCTGGGTATCGTACAAAATGGTTTGTACGATAGTCTATAGAAAACCCAAATTTCACCAAAATGCCATAAAATACCAAAATGATATTTTTTATGATAAATATAAAGGGTTTCAACAAAACCCTTTATTAGTTTGACAAAAAAGCCACATGTTGTCTAGACACAAGCGGCTGTAAGAGAACTTTGCCCCAATAAAATACAGTCTAAACAGCCACATTTTGACTACTATTAAAGAATAAATCAACAAGATTATGATTCTGATCAAACATGTGATGTCAAATTTTTAGACTCGATACTTGATGCTATATGGACACACATGATTTGTACAAAATAGTATTGCGGTTCCACGCCCAGCCCTACTAGCATGCTCGAGACACAGATACTTTTCTCAGGATACTTCAGGAGACCAAACCGGAGCTTACAGCCCAACGATTATGATAGTTCATAAGTAGTAGAAGTATAATATCAGTAATCTGTTGTCACTGTTCTACTTTATAGGTTTCAGTCGGACGCTGACTTCCAGTCTGGTTTCCTGTTGCAGTGGAGTAAATATCTTCCAGTACTGGCACACAGCCGACTGTTGTGAAAGCCTTAAAATAGAACCCCTAAAAGCTGTGTATTATCTTGTCAAAGCCCTTCTTCACGAGGAGATCATTCAAAACAAAAAGGATCCAAACCCTTTTCTTCATTGAAAATGTGGCAAGTCAAATTAAGTCCCTCCTCCTTAACATCATAGTCAGCAGCTACAGATACACTGTGTGCAATACAGCCTGGTATTAAGTTACTATTTAAGGACGGCTGGAAATAATATGGGTACTAAAATTGTTGGGAGACTTAGTTCGGTTTTCACGTCTAAGATTCAGGAAGGGTACTGCACGAGATTTGAGAAAACTAGATCATTAAATTTGTTTTGTTGCACTGGTTTTACGTGTACATTTTACCTTGTAATTTTTAAACTTTTTATAGGGAAATTAAACTGTGATATTCAACTAAACTTGTATGTTTCACTAACCAAGCACGTTGCTCATTTGCCAATTTTATGGAAACCCAAATAAAAACACTGCTCTGTAGTTGCCTGTAAGGAAAGGAGCTGCCATATTTGAAAATGTGTTCATTGGTGGGATGAACCTAAAAGGCTCAGCCATGATCCTACTAATTTTGCAGGTTTATATTCATAACTACTGAAAATCCAGGTTCATGTCAGATTGTCAACAACCAACCAGGATTACTCATTTCTCCATGAACAAAGCCAGAGCATCATTTTCTACTATGAGTGGATCTTCTTCTGATTAAATGTATGTTGACTTGTTATTATCATAGAGCATTAATATGTAGCATTTCCAATGCTCTGTTAATACTGAATACTGAACAAAACACACTCACACACCAGAAACTGGTCAGTTGACTATAACAATGGTGTAGCTTTAACCTTTGTGTCAGGAACAGGACTGGCCCATGTTTAAAACTTTAGCAGTACTTCTTGCTGCAGTCTGACTAACACATACCTGTGGTGAGCTTCACGTCGATACTTCTTCATGGCCACGCCGTCCATGTTGGCTGGTAGGTCGGCATAGTTCTGCAGACGGTCGCTCCATGAAGTCGTCATCTTGAACTGTTTCTGAGAAGAAAAACGCTGCTGAAAACACAGAGATCCACAAACAGCCAGTCAGCTTGTGAGACTCAGGCTGCGGTCAAAAAGTTAAAAAAAAAATGAATGTCTTTTCCGAACTACTTTTCCTTGACCTCGAGGTCAAGGAAAGATGTGAAGGAGAATTCAGAAGGACTTAGGAGAAGACAACCGTGGTGTTAAGAGAATCCGACTAGACTTCACTAGGCTCAGTAATTATGATGCGACGGCAGCAGGTGTTATTGACACTGCTTCCCTCTCTGCGTTCTTAAACAGCTCCTTCAGTGACAGACTGCTTCACCGCGGGGTGTGTGAAAGAGAGACACCACAGGTCCTTCTGCTGCTGGAACACTTTACATTAACATATAATAAAGGATCATCTGACCTAACCTGGACAACAGGTGAAAAATATCACTTCATTTCCAAGGCTGGAACTGAAATAAAAAGGAATAGCCTATAGGCTACCACAAAGTCTATATGATAAATAATGAGTTATTGTTTGAGTTATGATGAAGGAGTACAACCATTACCACCACAGACTTAATGTTTATTTATGTTGATTATTTGTTTATTGACAGTTTGCTATATGTTTACTGATCATTTTGTTTGTTATTCTTGTTTTGTTTTTTACTTATTTGTTACATGTTCGAAATAAATAAATAGAAATAAAGTGAAACGAAATGGTTGTCACTGTCCAGTCATATGAATCCCAATTAGAATATGACTGTATGAAAATAATAATCAAGATCATCATATTATTTGTTTTCATGAACTGCAGAATGGTGCGTCGCTTTAAAAGTTGTGGCTGCAACTTTTAAAGCATCATCTCCTTCCTTTAGGTAAAGGATGGTCCAGTGTATCCTATGCTAAAGGAGATAAGAAAGGAAGCATTGAAGCTCCTTTCCTTAGCATCTAGAGAATTCAAACAGCTCTTATCACGGCTGCTACTGAGATACTTCCGGGTCATTTCACTTCCTTAGGAACCTTCCTGAGCAAAAAAAAAACCGACCGCAGCCTCACTCTAGTCTTTATTTATGTAAGATTATTGTGTTGAAGGTCCCATATCATGCTCATTTTCAGGTTCATACTTGTATTTTGTGTTTCTACTAGAACATGTTTACATGCTGTAATGTTCAAAAATCACCTTTATTTTCCTCGTACTGTCTGCCTGGTCCAGTGTATCCTATGCTAAAGGAGATAAGAAAGGAAGCCTTGCTTCCTGCTCTTCCTCCTGTGCAGACGCTTCGCTGAGTTGCTCTCTGCTTTGCTTTCTTTTTATCATTGCTATGCTTATCTTTCGCTACTAAATTTTTGGAAAACGGGTCCTGGATACTTACAAATCACTGGGAGTTTAATTTATGAAAGAAACTGAAGGCTACCACTATTTTAAAAACTGTTTTACTTTGTGAGCGTGGCCTATCAGCAGCACAAGCCTGTACTATAGTGAACGGGAGCAAGGTGCTTGGCTAAAGCTAATCAGCAGCAAGATGCCTCCCTTCTCCACGGATGACTACTACAAACTTCTACAGAAGATAGCAGTGCTGGAAACAAAGATTATCCGGCTCGAAGTGAATGCGGAGGTGAATGGACTATGTGGGAATGAAACCACTCTACCACTGACTCAAAACAGTGAACTGGAACAGGTTAATAGAAAGCTAATTAGCACCAACAAGACCACCAAGAATCAAGAAGGGGGCAATAAATCGACTAGTAGTCCTCCCTGGAACGCTCTTGGTGCAAAGCCAAAGCGTAAATCATGTCCCTGGGAAATGGGAGGAAAACTTACAGGCAGAACCCAGCACCCTCAGATATATGATGCGACTGGCTGGCCTGCATTAGCATCCGAGCGTAGTTCGTAGAACGAACCTCCCCAACAAAGAAGTTTGCAACTGGAGAACAGATTTGCTCCACTGTTGCAGGACCCTGGATCTCGATCTGATGCCCTGGATAATGTCAACTCTTCACACAGCAGGGTAAGAACCAAAAGCAACTCTGAAGGTAAAAGGCTACAGGGAAAGCTAACAACTGGGCCTCAAACTCAAACTCTGATTGTGGGTGATGCTGCTGTTAAAGATGTGAAAAGCATGTGGAGTAAAGACATCAAAGTACTCTGTTTTCCCAAAGATATGGTCTCTGATCTGGCAGAAAGAATCCTGGATATTGTGACTGCACACCCAAATGTGAAAAATGTGGTATTGCACATTGGGTCGAATGATGTTGTGAAGCAACAGTGTGAAGTGCTGAAACGGGACTTTACTGGTCTGCTAAACACGGTCAGCTCTGTGAATGCTCAGGTGTTTATCAGTGGACCCCTGCCGCCGATCAGAAGAGGAGTCGAGAGATTCAGCAGATTGCTGGGACTGAACACATGGCTTTCAACAGCATGCAAATCCCACTCAGTGCATTTTATTGACAATTTTAACTTTTTTTGGGACCGCAGACATCTCTTCAAGGCAGATGGACTCTGCCTAAACAAGTCAGGAGTAAAATTGTTCAACTCCAACCTATTCTACTTCCTGCGTCATTCATCTGTTCCCTCTGCCAAGGACGCGAGACAAGAGGAATCACCACTGGAGGAAGACACAACACAATGTGCCAGGGGACCTCAAGGAGAATCATTTCACCCCCCCACCACAAGCCAGCCCTGGGATACAGCAGAGACAAGAGGAGGCGTCCTCATCCTCGCTTATCACCCTTTCTCCCTCCTCCCCCCTCTTGGAGTTCACTGACCACATGAAGGAGCTGGTCAATGCTGGAACTAAACTTACTCCCCGCCCTACACCCATTTTCTCTCCCATGATCCCCCCACGAGGTCGACCTCGAACAACTTTGGCACTATCTCCACAAGCACGACACCCACAACCTCCATCCCCTCCACAATGGAATCAGCCTCTGTCTCCGCAGCCTGATAAGGATGTTCCTTTACAAAATGTTGCAAGCACAGATTGATATGTGCTGGGTCCAGGCTTCAAGGCTAATGATACACGTGACTGTTTCCAGGATAAGCTGGGGCCCTGTGTGATGAGAGCTTCTTCTATCTCAGTTCTAATAAGTAGTAGAAAAAGAATGGTGAATCTGCAAAGAAACAGGAAGATTTTTACTGATTGTGCTAATTTATCAAATTTAGCATTGATTCCTTGCCAGCCAAACCATGTCCCAAAAAATAATAATAATGCTTCTAGCACATTAAAGCTAGCCCTGTTAAACGTCAGGTCTTTGGCAGGAAAAAGTTTTTTAATCAATGATTTTATTATTGAGCACAAGCTTGATTTTATGTTTTTAACTGAAACTTGGTTAGACCAAAATAACAGTGCAGCTGTTCTTATCGAGTCAACTCCTCCCAACTTTAGTTTTATGAGCGAAGCTAGAATGCATAAGAAAGGAGGTGGAGTTGCCATACTGTTTAATGATTCTCTCCAATGCAAACAGATATCTTATGGACATTTTGCTTCTTTTGAATATGTCGCTCTTCAGCTGAACTCCTCTTCTCGAGCTTTGTTTCTCAATATCTACAGGCCACCTAAATACTGTGCAAACTTTTTTGATGATTTTACTGAACTGCTGTCTGTAATTTGTGTTGACTTTGACTGTGTAGTCATTGTTGGTGATTTTAACATCCATGTTGACAACCAACAGGACAGAGGGGCCAAAGAACTGTGTCAGGTTCTTGATAACTATGGAATGAGTCAGCATGTGACAGAGCCCACACACAATAGGGGACACACTTTGGACTTAATCATATCAAAGGGCCTGAACATTTCCAAGGTTGTAGTGATGGATGTTGCTCTGTCTGATCATTCATGTGTATTCTTTGAGAGTACTCTTCCTGTGCACAGAAATGATCAGACAGAGGTAATCACAAAAAGGTATATCACTGAAAATACCAATGATCAATTTGTTCAGGCTTTCTCTTCCACACCCACCCTCCCCTGGACCTCTGTCAATGAGCTTGTAGATAATTTCAATTCTAAAATGACAAATGTTATTGATACCATTGCACCCACCACGGTGAAGATTGTCTCTGGTAAGAAAAAGTCTCCATGGAGAAATACCGTGTTGGTAAGAAATGAAAAAAGAGAGTGTCGAAAAGCTGAACGCCAGTGGCGGAAAACAAATCTACAAGTTCATTATGACATCTATAAAGAGAGACTTTGCATTTATAATTCAGAACTGAAAAATGCAAGGCGGTCCTTCTTCTCTGACATCATCACCAAAAACAATAACAATGCACGTGCCCTGTTTGCTACTGTCGACAGGCTAACAAACCCTCCTGTGTCAGTAGCCTCTGAACTTTTATCCTCCAGGGCCTGCAATGAATTTGCTTCCTTTTTTACAGAAAAAATTCACAAAATCAGACAAGCAGTCACTTCCTCCATAGCAGGTACAGGATGTTTGTTTCCCCTGCGTCCTGGCGCAAATACCATGACACAGTTTTATCCAATAAATCAGACATACCTGGAGGAAATCATACAACATCTAAAATCCTCCTCATGCTGCCTTAACATTATGCCAACAGGCCTTTTCAAAAAAGTATCAGATTGTATGGTCTCAGAGCTTTTACAGATTGTTAATGCATCTCTTGTTTCAGGAGTCTTCCCACAGGCCTTGAAAACTGCTGTCATCAAAACCACTCCTCAAAAAGAACAATCTGGACTCATCAGTAGTAAATAATTACAGACCGATATCAAATCTTCCATTCTTGTCTAAAATAATTGAAAAAACAGTTTTTCAAAAATTAAATAGCTTTCTGGCACTAAACAACTCTTTTGATGTCTTCCAGTCAGGTTTTCGACGAAACCACAGCACTGAGACTGCTCTTGTTAAGGTCTTCAATGACATCCGATTGAACACAGACAGTGGTAGAACTACGGTTTTAGTTTTACTGGATCTCAGTGCTGCATTCGACACGGTTGACCATAATATATTACTAGACCGACTGGAAAACTGGGTGGGTATTTCTGGCATAGCACTCAGCTGGTTTAAATCCTACCTAAAAGACAGGGACTTCTTTGTGTCTATAGGTAATTGCAAATCTGAGCTGAACAAAATCACATGCGGAGTTCCCCAAGGCTCCATCTTGGGGCCTCTTTTGTTTAACAGCTACATGCTGGGTCAGATTTTTGAGAACAACAAAATAAATTACCATAACTATGCAGACGACACACAAATTTACATAACTCTATCACCAGGAGACTACAGTCCAATACAAGCACTGAGTGAGAGCATTGAACAAGTCAATAATTGGATGTGCCAGAATTTTCTTCAGCTGAACAAAGACAAAACTGAGGTCGTAGTTTTTGGAGCCAAAAAAGAAAGATTAAAGGTTAGTGCTCACCTACAATCTGTGATGTTAAAAAGCTCAGACCAAGCCAGAAACCTTGGTGTAGTCATGGACTCAGACCTGAGCTTTAACAGCCATATTAAGACAATTACAAAGACAGCCTTCTATCACCTGAAGAATATAAGAAGAATTAGAGGACTGATGTCTCAGCAGGATTTGGAAAAACTAGTCCATGCATTTATCTTCAGCCGACTTGACTACTGTAACGGCGTCTTTACCGGTCTTCCTAAAAAATCGATCAGACAGCTGCAGCTGATTCAGAACGCTGCTGCTAGAGTCCTCACTAAGACCAAGACTGTGGATCATATCAGTCCAGTTCTGAGGTCTCTACACTGGCTCTCTGTCTCTCAGAGAACTGATTTCAAAATACTGCTGCTGGTTTACAAAGCACTAAATGGTTTAGGGCCAAAATACATTTCTGATCTTCTGCTGTGTTATGAACCATCCAGACCTCTCAGGTCATCTGGATCAGGTCTGCTTAGTGTCCCCAGAGTCACAACTAAACATGCAGAAGCAGCATTCAGTTTTTATGCACCAAATATCTGGAACAAGCTCCCAGAAACCTGCAGGACCGCTCCAACTCTCACTTCTTTTAAAACAAAGCTTAAAACTTTCCTGTTTGCGGGTGCCTTTTATTCTGACACTGCACTATAACTTTTACTCTTTTGAGTTTTATGCAATTTTAGCTTCTATCCTAGCTTTTATTTTTAGCTTGTTTTTATTTTCTAATCTTTAATGTTTTAATGTTTTTATAACTGTTTTAATTATTTCTTAATGTTCTTTTGCATTTTGTCGCAATGTTCTTGAATGTTTCTGTAAAGCACTTTGAATTGCCCTGTTGTTGAAATGTGCTATACAAATAAAGCTGCCTTGCCTTGCCTGAATATACCTGTATTTACCCTCTGTCTGTAACACTCCGTTTTAGCGCATTTTGACGGAATTGCAACGGAATTGCAACAGAATTGCGATGCTAGGCAACAGCTTGTGTCCATGTGTACTTCCTGTCAGCTGATGTTATTTACATACACTGCAACAGGAACTTAACTGGGACACATTTAGAATGTTTATGTTTAACACTGTAAATTTTCTAAATATTGTATATTTGTGACATCACAAATGGACAGAAATCCTGACAGCTTGTTTCAAATGCAGAGTTTCTGAATACAAGCTGTGTATTTCTCTGTGGATTGAGTGTTTCGATACTTTCACAGTATTTATATAGGACTTAAGCCTGCTTTATAATAAAAAAAACATGAAAATCTCACTTTTTTATAATATGGGACCTTTAAATAGTGACACCGACTATAGATTAATTCTACCCAGTATACTCACAGGCAGTGACCTGATGAGATAACATCCTGACCAACACAAACTGTGAGGATTAACAGAGTTATGCTAAAACACTGATTTACAGGAACAGACATACAGTCAGCAACATTTATTAACCTCTGAAGGTTTCACCAAACTGCTGTCAAAATATACACTTTTAAACTGTAGCAACTGTAAATACAGTTTTATACTAACTAAACACCAAGGAAAATAAAATCCTATATTTTAAAATGTAGTTGTCTAATTGATAAAATCTTCTTTCACAAAAACAAAATGTAAAACTAACATTTGATGACATTGTTCATTAGAATATATATACTACTACTTAAAACGATGCTCTTAATGGAGCCTGATGGTTTAACAGAGATTGTAGTGACGTTATCAGGTGGTCGGATCACTCATGTGCCAGATTTGTAAACAGAGTGTGGCTCCAGGTTGAGAGACGCAGAGACACAGAGCTGCAGTCAGCTCGATGTCCCGTTGAAACTAGAGGACCTTCAGATGCTAACATTAGCAGCTAGCCGTGGAGCTGACAGCTCCGCTGTGATTCCTTCACGTCGCTCTGACAGCTGCACCGCTACAGCTGCTGTGTGTTACTGTGTGTCAGCGCAGTCAGCTAACAGACTCCACTGCTGGGTGAGCTGACACAGCTGTATTAAACGACAGAAGCAGCACGTTAACAGGTAACTGTGGCGGCTGTAGTCAGCTCTCTGTTTGAGTTAACACACGTTTAACTTGTCGACTCACGACAACAACAACAACACTACTACTACTACTCACCCTATGGCTTCTTCTTCTCCTTCTACTACTTGTTCCCAACAAGCCCTCTTCTTCTTCTTCTTCTCCTCCTTCTTCTTCTTTCCGGCACACTAGGCACGGTGTAGTGCATTGCTGCCTCCTACAGGCGAAGAGTCGACATGGCTGTTTTCCTCTCAGAGACCTAGAGCATTACTATATGTTATTCTATTATATGGCCCAATCATAATAATGCAGGACTGTGAGGATCCATCCATTTCATACAGGAGACCAGCAACAAGCTACCAATGCGCGTTCATCCCACAGAGGTTCATATGAGACAGCAGAGCAGTCACATCAAAGGTCACCTTGAGTAAGATAAGATAAGATAAGATAAGATAAGATAGAACTTTATTAATCCCGAAGTAAATTCTTGTGCCAGAGATTGCTCAAAAATACAACAAAACTACAACAAGTTCAAGTGTATAAAATAAAAAGTACTATTTCTAGTACCAGTGCCTGAAAGAATAACAATTAAGTAAGATACATTTAGTAAAATGAGTAAATAAGATAAGTAAAATAAAAAAGGTAGTAATATTACATCAAGTAATATTGTATGTGATGAGAAAACACATAATATTGCACATGTTTTGGACATTAATATTGCACACAATGAAGAGTGATATTGCACATGAGAATGGAAAACGTAGTATTGCACATGATATTGATATTATAGTTGTTGTCAGTGTCCGGTGTTTTCAGCTGTCCATCCTGCAGAAGGAGGAGGAGTTCTATAGTCTAATGGCCACTGGTAGGAAAGACCTCCTGTGGCGTTCTGTGGTGCACCTCGGTGGTCTCAGTCTACAGCTGAAGGTGCTCTGGTATGACTCCAGTGTGGCGTGCAGAGGATGAGAGGCGTTGTCTCTAATACTAAGTAGTTTCCTCAGCATCCTCCTTCCTGACACCTCCACCAAAGACTCCAGTTCAACTCCCAGGACAGAACCTGCTTTCCTGATGAGCTTGTTGAGTCTGTTAGCGCCTGCCTTCACCCTGCGGCCTCGACACACTACAGCGTAGAAGATGACGCTGGCTACCACCGAGTGACAAAACATCTGCAGCATGGTTCTGCAGACGTTGAAGGATCTGAGTCTCCTGAGAAAAAACAGGCGGCTCTGACCCTTCTTAGTAGGCCACAGTGTAAATCAACATAACTTGAATATAACCGAAAACATATCATTTATTTCTTCCTTTATCTTCTGGTAAATCAACATTTCCCCCTAGCTGGCAATAATGACATAGTAGTATGACAAGAAGAGTTTTCTCCTGAAGTCTTGGCTCATTAAACTGTGTGTTGCTGATGAGAGGAGCTGCTGTGATTGGCATTAAGCTATTGAAGCTTCCCTTAACTCCACCTGCTGTTGGCAGCAATATTTGATCATGAGGCTGCTGATCAAAGTGAGTATGATCAGATTATTTGATTACTCCATTTGATTTGACTGTAATTTAGTGCTGACTATCTGTCATTGTGACATCACAATTCTTGCAGGGATTCTTATCTTCCGTGATGTCATGTACGACGTCACAGAGAAGGGTAGCAGTCTCACAAGTTATTGGGCGGGGCTTATGTTCCATGTCATGTGTGACGTCATGTGTGGCATCACTGGCCTCCCAAGACCGAGCTTATAGGACCTGTTTCTGTCATCTTTAAACTCCGGTCTCCCATTGAGGAGACCCGGAGAGCTCTGAACATCTCTGTCAAACGCCAGAGACAAGGTTGTGAGCCTATAGGCGGAGAATGGAACCTCTGAGTGCAACCCAAGCAGGGTCAGCGGCAGAGAAGAGATGGCACCAGAATTAGGAACAGACGGGCAATCAACTTTGACAGGGGAGGCATTTTTTCACCTCACATAGCCTTTATTAAAGGGACTGTTTGTAACTTCTTACACGTTTAAATCAATTCGGGTCGGTGTCCCATGCGCGTTCGCGTGTGGCTACGCTGTTCAGACTCAGACTCCAACACAAACTACACGGAAGCACCAAAACCACAAAGTTCTATCTAGTGAAGCCCGTCTGTTAAACAGTATTGGCCGCGGTTGGAGGACGCGGCGGAGACCGTAGCTTTGGCCTCCAGGGCTGGAGTCTCTGCTGTACTCTGCTCCTCTGCCTGCTTGCCTTCACTCAAATCTCGCTCCACCTCACATGCATGCGCGCACACTACACATTGCAGAAGAGTTAGTAGCTCTGAGAAATAACTGCTGCAGCTCCTCCAGACCAACAGAGGTTTCCCATGTCTTGAGAAGTGACAGGGCTCCGCAGAGAGAAACGTTATCGTCTCCGACCGGGTGTCGGTGTCTCCCCTGTTCTGACCGCGGTCGGGAGGCTGAAGCAGGAGAAGACAACACTAGGATCAGCAGTGATTCATGGAGAGACCTTCGTCTGGTCAGCTAACATTACTGCCAAGCAGGTGAAATATAGAGTGATACTGTGGTTTTAGCTGACGTGTGTTTAGCTCACTGTTTTGATGCTCGCTCACATTCAGTAAGGGCGTGCACAAGGGCGAGCGCAAGCAACAGGACGCTGACTTTCGTTGACTTAACGGCCACAGGTGTCGCTGTTACAATCAATTTCTGATTCTTACAAACAGTCCCTTTAGTTTTTTAAATTTTTTTAATTTTTCTGTCTCAAATCAAATAAGCTGACATATATCTGAAAAGTCTACTATGTGTCACAGCTTCCTAATTTTCACCAATGGTGGAATGTAACTAAGTACGTTTACTCGTGTATTAATCATTTCTGAGATGTCAGCAGGATTATTACTCTATGCATCATGTAAGCAGCCAGATTACACACAGTATTTAGGCTACAATAGAGGCAGTATTGAGCACAGCATGGAAATGTAACCTGATGCAACAACTTTATCAATTCATACAGTTTTCAGAGAAAATGTAATCAAAAATGGCAGAAATGCAGAAAATGTTCAAGTATTGACACAGTTCTGCATGAGTCAAGCTTTACCTATATATACAACTTTCTGTAATAACGTTTCACATCTGGCAAAGTGTGCTGGCTAAAAGCAGAGATATCATACATGCTGATATTACTAATATCTTGCACCATGCAACTCCCAAACTGCAAACCAGCCTGTGATCAGCACCACGGACAGCAGCCAAATTTAACAACGCTAATTTAACAACCTGAACTGGACTTAGCTGCCAAATGTAATCACAGACACAGATTTCAGTAGGTGCACATTTTCCAACATATGAGATGTAACAATTACAGTGCTATAGTTAGGTAACTCGAGGGAACGAGATACCTAACTCGAAGGAATGAGTTACTAACTCGAGGGAATGAGTTACTACTTTTAGCCTCCGTCTGCCACATGGCCGGATTTACAGCTGTCATAAAGTCACACAGTCTTTGCTTTGATTTTCCTGATTTTACTTTACTGTTATTTCCTGGCAATTTCCTCACATTACTCCTAATTAACAGGCCCTTAATTGCAGTGGAAACAAACTGCTCTGATCCCCTGAATATGGCCTGGAGTCTACCTGCCAGTGGAGCACTAGCTCCATGCACACGTCCATGCCTGGCAGGTGGACTCTGAAACAATGGCTGTGGCCTGAAGCCTACGTGCCAGTGGAGCACTAGCTCCATGCACACGTCCATGCCCGGCAGTTTCACTACGGATCCTTTGTCACCCCGTAGGTAGGATCTTGCCCATGGCGAGGTGTAGTCTAGGCTGACAACCTTGTCTCTGGCGTCTGACAGAGATGTTCAGAGCACTCCAGGTCTCCTAAATGGGAGACCGGAGCTTAGAGGAATGAGAGAAACGGGTCCTATAAGTAAACTCGGTTTTGGGAGGCCCGTGACATCACGTGTGACATCACGCATGACGTCACACGACCTGTGACGTCACACGTGACATCACGGAGCATAAGAATTGTGACGTCACCTCTGAGATAGTCAGCACTTAATGAAACAGTTTAATGAGCCAAGACTTGAGGAGAAAACTCTGGTCATACTATGATGTCATTATTGTCAGTTAGCGGGAAATGTTGATTTACCAGAAGTTAAAGGAAGAAATAAATTATACGTTTTCAGTTTGACTCAAGTTCTGTTGATTTACACTGTAGCCTAGTCAAGGTGACCTTTGATATGACTGCTCTGCTGTCTCATAGATAGATAGATAGATAGATAGATAGATAGATAGATAGATAGACAGACAGACAGACAGACAGACAGATAGATAGATAGATAGATAGATAAAAAAAATACAAAAAAATATACCAGATATAAAAATACAAGGAGATGAAGAAAACTGTTAAAACTGAATATAGTGCAGGGTAATAGCTGTGATACACGACTATTAAAAAAGTGAATATAAGACATATGAACCTGTGTGGGATGAACGTGCATCGGTACATTCTTGCTCGTCTCCTGTATGAAATGGATGTATCCTCACTGTCCTGCATTATTATGAACCATAGTAACGTGGTTCTGGGTCATCCATCTACTGTCCACTCCCTCTTCCTCTCCTCGCAGTTCTCATACATTAGCTCCGTGTTGTTGACTGTGTAGTGGCTGTAGCTGCTTCGACATACAGTAGTCTATGTTCATGTTCAAGTTTGCTTTTCTAAAATCACAGTTTTCCCTGCTATTGTAAACACTACGTGGAGATCATCCGGACGAGTCGATGCACGGCACGGGACCGCACGGGTGAGAGGGGTGAGAACGAGGGTGATGTAATCTATCCATGCAATGGATCGATACAATGTTGACGTCCTGCAGAAGCAGTACACAATATCGCGAATCCTCTACTAGTCCTTCTGTTAGGATGTGTGGCGGAACTGGTTGTTTACTAATGCGCGATGTTACGCACTGATAAAACCATGTTCTCTTTTCTGAATATGCTCTTTCTGATTTACACAATATCATTTTACAGGGCAAACATTGCCAGAAGAATTACATGTCGTTATCTATATTAATAATAATGGTCCAATATGGTGTAAGATTCTAGTTTGATGTCAAAAACGATCCTATTTTCTCGGTGGAGGACGGCCTTTATCTGCAGACCTGATGGCTCGTGGTAATCAAGTCTGCTGCTATATGTTACAAACAGATGTTGGTCTGGATGCTCTGCAGCTCTTTATCAGCAGGTAGATGGTTGAACAGTTCATCGGAGGAATTAAGGGAAATAAGAAGTAATGCTGTAGTGGTACTGGCCTTTTGAACATGGCAGCTAGAAGCAGTGACAGTTAACCTGCAGCAGTAAGATAGAGTAGGCTACCTACACAAGATGATTTCCTGCAGGTGGTGAAAGAAATGGCCTGTGTGTCACAGAATATCACAGGCAGCACAGAGAAGCACAGAAAAACCCCTCGTCCAAGATATTAGTAATATCAGCATGTATGATATCTCTGCAACGTTATTACAACAAGTTTGATATATAGGTAAAGCTTGACTCATGCAGAACTGTGTCAATACTTGAACAGTTTCTGCAAACATGTGGATCACCTCACACCCGTTTTTTAATTGACTTTTCTCTGAACAATTATTGCTGTAACAAAATAACATATTATTATCCAAAGCCTCCGTCTGCCACATGGCCTGATTTAGCAGCTGTCATAAAGTCACACAGTCTTTGCTTGGATTTGACTGATTTTACTTTTTTTTTTACTTACTGTTATTTCCTGGCAATTTCTTCACATTACTTTGTAATTAGCAGGCCGTTAATTGCAGTGCATGCATTGTGTGCATTTTCATTACAAGTTGAAGTACAAACATGTCTTTTTTTTTATGAATTGATAAAGTTGTTGCATCAGGTTACATTTCCATGCTGTGCTCACTACGGCCTCTATTGTAGCCTAAATACTGTGTGTGATCTGACTGCTTACATGATGCATAAAGTAATAATCCTGCTGACATCTCACAATTGATTAGTACTTGAGTAAATGTACTTAGTTACATTCCACCACTGCTAACAGTTATGAAGCTGTGACAAAGAGTAGACTGCTCAGTTAATTCTGTGTGTCAGCTTATTTGATTTGAGACAGATAAAATAAACGCTCTGAACCTGCCATGTTGCAGGATTCTAGCCTGTGACGTCACAAGGTTGGTTTAGGGTGAACACATTTTCAAACCCCCAAACCGGGACCCAAAGTCTAGCCCACCGCACGTTCATGCATGCACTTATACATGCACCATAGGCTCATGAGGATAATATTGAGTGTGACAAAACATGATAAAAGTCTATGTAAGCGCTGAAAATAAGTATTAAATAGTAGCCTAAATATTATATTTTTAATATTATTCCACACAGACGGACCGACCGGCTCCGAGCGGTGTGGACCGGGCAGCCCCAATCTTCGCTCCGTGGTGTCTGTCGGTTTGTGAGTCTAACCGAGTTAGATAGTTGCTTATTTAGTTAGTTAGTTAAAATGGTAAATGGACTTGCATTTATATAGCGCTTTTCTAGTCTTCCGACCACTCAAAGAGCTTTACACCACATGTCAGCATTCACCCATTCACACACACATTCATACACTGATGGCAGAGACTTCCATGCAAGGTGCCAACTTTGCCCGTCAGGATCTAATCTAAATACTCACTCACACCCCGATGGCTCAGCCTTCGGGAGCAATTTGGGGTTAAGTGTCTTGCTCAAGGACACATCGACATGTGACCGTAGCAGCCGGGGATCGAACCACCGACCTTCCGATTGGTGGACGACCTGCTCTATCTCTGTTTGCTTTGGAGATAAGTTTGACTTTGTGATGGTAGTTTTGGTATGCTAATGTTGAGCCGGTAGCTATAGGTCTCTAACGTTGTATCTGTGTGACTCAGCCGAGCCAACCAACCTGGGGACGTCACAGACTAGAGTACTGCAACAGGGCGGCGCTCTTGCCACGAAAAACGGAGCTTCTTTTTTTCTTTTAAATGCTGACATTTGTCCTGTTTGTTATATAATTGTTAATTAGAGTGAAAATCCATTTAGTAAACCAGCTTAACTTGGTTGAACATTTCATTTCCACTTTAAGGGTGATGACTGGGCTTTAAAACAGGAAATAAGGGACTTATTAAAGGGACTATTTGTAACTTTTTAAGCGTATAAATGTAGCGGGTCGCCACACATGCACGTTCGCATATGCGCGCTCGCGTGTGGCTGGAGCCTCGTCCCCGCTGCATGCTCTCCTTCACTCAGAATGCGCGCGCGTCCTCGCTGTCTCGCTCCACCTCTAGACGTGAACGCGCGCTCACTACACACTGCAGAAGAGTTAGTTTAGCTCTGAGAATATCTAGTGAATGCACAGGGGACGTTTGTGCAGAAATAAATGCTGCAGTTCCTCCAGACCAACAGAGCTTTCCCGTGTCTTGTGAAGTGACGGAGCTCTTCAGAGAATTACGTTACCCTCTCGTTACCGACCGGGTGCCGGTGTCTCCTTTGCTCTCTCCGGCTGCGGGCGGAGAGAGCAGGGAGACACGCTGCAGAGCCCCGCTGCTTCAGCCTGCACTTAGGCAGGAAAAGCCAACACTAGGATCAGATCTAAATCATGTTCATGGAGAGACCTTCGTCTGGTCAGCTAACATTACTGCCAAGCAGCTGAAATATAGAGTGATATTGTGGTTTTAGCTGACGTGTGTCGCCTCCCTGTTTTGAACGATGCTCGTTCAGGTATATTTAGAGCGAGCAAGCGCGAGCCCGACGCTGACTTTCGTTGATTTCACGGCCACAGGTGTCGCTGTTAAGAAGCATTTCTGAAAGTTACAAATAGTCCCTTTAACATTGCACTACTTATTTTTGCATACTAAAACATATTCATGCACCAGCCCTTTGCTGATTAAGAAGTCACTTTTTCTGTTCATGTACACATTGCTGTAGACTTTTTGCTATATTTACCTAAACTGCTGACTTAAACTAAGTAATATACAAGAACTGGTGGTGGTAGTGTGCTAACAAATTTCCCATTGCATGTTGATATCACGTTGTGTTACCTCAAGAAATTGAAAGTGGATAGTGAAGTGACATCTTAGTGTAGGACTTTTATAGTATTTTCATAGTTTCAGTATGACTCATTCAGTTTATATACAATCTACATCAGATTGGAGCACCCAGTGTGGTGAAACTGGGGACTCATGATACAAAAATAAGTTAAAAAGTTACCATTTCAGTTATAGGACTGTTCTCTCTGTTTATTTGAACATTTAGCAGTGCTACTACTTTACCTCAAATCCACATCCTGATTTGACTCAATGGTGCCTTATTATCAGAATCTGATTTATTTTTGATATAGTTTTGTCATACTAACCTTAGATCTACTCATCAATTCAAAGTTGTACTACTGAGATTGTTGATTTTAGGCGCCACCAAAATTAAATTTACTCATGTATTTATATTACCAATACAAACTGAATGTTGGGAAATTAAGGGAAATGAAATGAACTGATTGCTGAATAATGTGTTTGTTTTGAGAATGTAGTTCAAGAATATTTGGAAATATAAATACAAAATACCATTGAGTCTGTTTTTATTTTTGTGTGCAGTTATTTAAGGAGCAGCTGCTGATCAAGGATCAAATCCCAGGATGTACGTAAAAGGTTTGTATTAACAAATTGCCCCTTGACCCCCTACAGCTTCTTTTATAGATGATCTTCACCATCTGGGCCAGACAGCTGAGGACATGAGACGGCAGAAGAGAGACATGAAGATGTCTACTGTCATGTCCTACTGACATCAAGGCCTCTGTTCCACTTCAAATAGACCACTACAGTCTTTGCACTGATTAGAAGAAGTCATGTTGCCAGTCACAGCCACTAGAGGTAGACACTTCAAATACATCTCACACCCGCAATCCAATTTCCATTTTCACTGTTATAATTTACAGGTATTTATGGGTTAAAACAAGCCAGCAACAGCAATATTTGATCATGAGGCTACTAATCAATGTGAGTATGATCAGATTATTTGATAACTCCATTTGATCTGACTGTAATTTAATGCTGACTATCTGTCATTGTGACATCACAATTCTTGTGGGGATTCTTATCTTCCGTGATGTCATGTATGACGTCACAGAGAAGGTTAGCAGAATTACAAGTTATTGGGCGGGGCTTATGTTCCGCAGTGGTGGAATGTAACTAAGTACATTTACTCAAGTACTAATCAATTGTGAGATGTCAGCAGGATTATTACTTTATGCATCATGTAAGCAGCCAGATCACACACAGTATTTAGGCTACAATAGAGGCCATAGTGAGCACAGCATGGAAATGTAACCTGATGCAACAACTTTATCAATTCATAAAAAAAAAGACATGTTTGTACTTCAACTTGTAATGAAAATGCACACAATGCATGCACTGCAATTAAGGGCCTGTTAATTACGTAGTGATGTGAAGAAGTTGCCAGGAAATAACAGTAAAGTAAAATCAGTCAAATCAAAGCAAAGACTGTGTGACTTTATGACAGCTGCTAAATCAGGCCATGTGGCAGACAGAGGCTTTGGATACAAATATGTTATTTTGTTACAGCAATAATTGTTCAGAAAAAAGTAAAATTAAAAAACGGGTGTAAGGTGATCCACATGTTTGCAGAAACTGTTCAAGTATTGACACAGTTCTGCATGAGTCAAGCTTCTACCGATATATCAAACTGTTTGTACTAAGGTTGCAGAGATATCATACATGCTGATATCACTAATATCTTGGGTGAGGGTTTTTTTTCTGTGCTTCTCTGTGCTGCCTGTGATATTCTGTGACACACAGGCCATTTCTTTCACCACCTGCAGGAAATCATCTTGTGTAGGTAGCCTACTCTATCTTACTGCTGCAGGTTAACTGTCACTGCTTCTAGCTGCCATGTTCAAAAGGCCAGTACCACTACAGCATTACTTCTTATTTCCCTTAATTCCTCCGATGAACTGTTCAACCATCTACCTGCTGATAAAGAGCTGCAGAGCAACATCTATTTGTAACATATAGCAGCAGACTTGATTACCACGAGCCATCAGGTCTGCAGATAAAGGCGCTCCTCCCCCGAGAAAATAGGATCGTTTTTTAATTTAAAACTAGAATTTTACACCATATTGGACCATTATTATTAATATATTTAGATAACGACATATAGGTATTAAATCAGGTCAGTAACAAAAAATATGTTCTTCTCATACCAATTTTGATTGAATAAGATTGTTCTATTGATTACAATTGTTCTGTTGATCCACAAGGTGGAGCCATGTGGAGTAAAATTACGGGCAAATAATATCTTCCAATAAGACAATATTTGTCTATGAAATTTTGACAACTTCAAAGGCAATTTTGTAATTTCAAAATCACATTTTAGCAAAAACCCAAGCCCTCCATTTAAATAAAAATGTTTCTGGGGATGTGGAAGCATATTGACTCAGTTTGTGCTATAAAGGTTTTTATCCAATTTCATTTGAACACTCCTACTATTGATTCAAAGTCAAGCATTTTTAATCCTCCCTTATTACATTCTTTGACCAGTTGTGATTTTCTAAGATAATGTGTTTTATTTCTACATATAAAATTGTATATTACAGAGTTAACCTTTTTGATATTTTTAGGAGCAATATACAAAAAGTGGCACGGAGAGACAAATTTTGATATACTCTCAGCTTATACAATAAGTTTAATGGAAAGGATACTCATAAACCAATGATTTAGGGATTTATTCAGAATCTCTGAATCTGAATATTATTTTTTGTTTTGTTTTTTCCTTTTATGTATATCTTTTATTAAGTATATGCCTGAATATTTCCCTTTGAGTTTTACGGGAACGGACTTTATCTGTACAAGGAAACAGTGGTGGTGGTAGTAGTTTGCATATGTTCAAATTCATATTTAAACCAGATGCCCTGGAGAAAATAGAAATTATGCTCAAAGTTTTTCTAATATTACTGATTTGTCCTTTAAGAAAACAATCAGGTAAGCCAGCAGCGGAGTGCATAAAATGAAGAGTTTTTGGTGATATGGGACACCCTTGTCTGATCCCACGAGAAATCATTAGTCTATAGGGCTCATTCCTGGATTTAGGGAGATAGAACTGATTATTTCATTATAGAGCATTTCAATGACTTTGCAAAAGTTATTACCAAATCCACATTTTTCTAGTGTTTGGATCAAAAAAGCATGTTGAAAGCTTTGAAAAAAAGTCAATAATTAGAATGAGACTTTCTGATTCTATAAGGGATTGGTAGTCTAGCATATCCAGTATTCGTTTTACATTGTTTTGTACTGTATATGTCTATTTTAATGAAGGCTGACTGAAATTCATCAACCAGTTTGACCAGAACGTGTTTAAGCTGATTTGCATATACAAGAGCTATTAGTCTGTAGTCATGGCAATGAAGAGTTATTGGCCTCCAGTTGTCAGTTACATTAAATTCTTATTTGGTTTAGGTAGCCTCGGGTTAGCAGCCCTCGTTTCATTGTGGGGGATAAACATCCATTTTCTTGAGAGACAAAAACAGCTTGATGTAGTAGATCTCTAATGTCATTACAAAAGTGCTAATAAAATTCTGATTCCTGGGGATTTTCCATTTTCTCATCTGCTTCAGTGCAATTTCAATTTCTGGTATATTTAAATCATCTTCTAATACTTTCTTATCCTTCTCATTCAGCGTTTTTATGTTGTCTTTGGGAACGAATAGGCTCTCTCTCTCTCTGAAATTACCTGTGATTGGTCAAAGTCTCCCATCACGGGCTAGATTTTTTAAAGCCTGAAAACAGAGCCATGAGGAGGAGCAGAAGTAGTTTTCTCTCAGAGCACTTGAATTACAATACGCTGAAAGTTTATTATGTAATTTTTGCCCAATGATGCCAAAAACGTGTTGCCTACTGAAGCTTTAAATGAATGTTCTTTGGAAAAAAGCTGTTTCAGAGTTTACTCTTATAAAAATGCCTTTGGTATCTGACCAGTCAGCACAAACACGATATTTAGTCTTGAAGTCCTGAGGTGAGAAGATGTGAGGTGTTCCCTGATGAGCCGCTGTCCCTGGACCTGTACCCTCGCAGACCTCGGGGCTCTGATATGACGGCGTGCTATCGTAGAGGAAGAACATAATTATGACTCAAGGTTTATGAGGGGAGCTGAGAATGGCCTGACAGCATGCAGGACTTTGAACCCCCATCACAAGGTCAGTTTTAAAGGGCTTTGAAGATTTAAAGTGGGGTTTTTTGCATGCCTTTAGTAGTTAGTCAGTTAGTTAGAGCTACAGTGGGAAGAAATGGAGCAAATATGATTTTAAAAAGTTATATAACGGTCACGATATATCCTGACAGTAGTGCATGAGCCCGGTAAGCTAAAAAAAAATCATGTGCATCTGTGTCAGCCGGTGTCCTCCGGTGTCCTCCGGTGCTCCTAACGGCATCTGCAAGATTTCACAGACCGGAGGAAAACGACCAATCAGAGCTGATCTGGAGTTTGCTGTACAACTGCTGTCTATGAGAGCCGGCTGTCAATCACTCGCGATTTCTGAACGGTCAAACTAGGCAGCGCTGATCAAATATGAATCAATGTTCTGTTGCTGTAATGCCTATTTCTCTCCTCAAATGTTTTCAGAAACATCTTGTAGTCCTCCTGTCTGGGAAATCTTGCAGATGCCATTAGGAGCTACAGAGGACACCGGAGGACACCAAAGGACACAGAGGCACATGATTTTTTCTTCAGAAATAATAAATAACTTTTTTAAATCATATTTGCTCCAATTCTACCCACTGCAGCTTCAAGCAAGTTTGATATGAATCTGTATCATTCTATACAGACGTAGGCAAAGTTGTTGGTAACGTTCCGTTAAAGAGAGAAAAACCCACAATGGTCACTGAAATAACTTGAAACTGACAAAAGTAATAATAAATAAAAATTCACTGAAAATGAACTAATGAAAATCAGATATTGTTTTTGAATTATGGTTCAGCAGAATCATTTAAAAAAACAAACTAATGAAACTGGCCTAGACAAAAATGATGGTAACATTAACTTAATATTTTGTTGCACAACCTTTTGAGGCAATCACTGCAATCAAGTGATTTCTGTAACTCTCAATGAGACTTCTGCACCTGTCGACAGGTATGTTGGCCCACTCCTCGTGAGCAAACTGCTCCAGCTGTCTCAGGTTTGAAGGGTGCCTTCTCCAGACAGCATGTTTCAGCTCCTTCCACAGATGTTCAATAGGATTTAGATCCGGGCTCATAGAAGGCCACTTCAGAATAGTCCAATGTTTTGTTCTTAGCCATTCTTGGGTGTTTTTAGCTGTGTTTTGGGTCATTATCCTGTTTGAGGACCCATGACCTGCAACTGAGACCAAGCTTTCTGACACTGGGCAGCACATTTCGCTCCAGAATGCCTTGATAGTCTTGAGATTTCATTGCACCCTGCACAGATTCAAGACACCCTGTGCCAGATGCAACAAAGCAGCCCCATAACATAACCGAGCCTCCTCCATGTTTCACATTAGGTACAGTGTTCTTTTCTTTGGATGCTTCATCTCTTCGTCTGTGAACATAGAGCTGATGTGACTTGCCAAAAAGCTCCAGTTTTGTCTCATCTGTCCAAAGGACATTCTCCCAGAAGCTTTGTGGCTTGTCAATATGCATTTTGGAAAATTCCAGTCTCGCTTTTTTATGATTTGGTGTCCTCCTCGGTTGTCTTCCATTAAGTCCACTTTGGCTCAAACAGTGACGGATGGTGCGATCTGACACTGATGTACCTTGACCTTGGAGTTCACCTCTAATCTCTTTGGAAGTTGTTCTGGGCTCTTTGGTTACCATTCGTATTATCCGTCTCTTCAATATGTCATCAATTTTCCTCTTGCGGCCACGTCCAGGGAGGTTGGCTACAGTCCCATGGACCTTAAACTTCTGAATAATATGTGCAGCTGTAGTCACAGGAACATCAAGCTGCTTGGAGATGGTCTTATAGCCTTTACCTTTAACATGAAGGTCTATAATGTTCTTTCTGATCTCCTGAGACAACTCTCTCCTTAGCTTTCTGTGGTCCATGTTCAGTGTGGTACACACCATGATACCAAACAGCACAGTGACTTCTTTTGACCCTTTAAATAGGCAGACTGACTGATTACAAGTTTGAAGACACCTGTGATGCTATTTACAGGACACACCTTAGTTTAATATGTCCCTATAGTCACATTATTTTCAATCTTTTCTAGGGCTACCATCATTTTTGTCTAGGCCAGTTTCATCAGTTTGTTTTTTAAAATGATTCTGTTGAACCACAATTCAAAAGCAACAGCTGATTTTCATTAGTTAATTTTCAGTAAATTTTTATTTATTATTACTTTTGTCAGTTTCAAGTTATTTCAGTGACCATTGTGGGTTTTTCTCTCTTTAACGGAACGTTACCAACAACTTTGCCTACGTCTGTAACTATCTACATGCTGACTTGCTGGGATGTCATTGAAGGCCAGTATGTGTCCAGATCTGGAACATGCCATCTCATCAGCATGCCAATTCTCAACACACTGTACTGTACTAGAGTGGAACACGTGCAGCATGTAAGGTAACGAGACTCAGGGACGCCGTCAGGGTCAAGCAGCTGTTTGGCCTTCAGGCTGCTGATAACTTTACTCCTTATCGTGTCTCCGAGCTGATGATGCCAGCCAATGAAAGGCTCGGCTTTGTGGAGAAATATTCTTTTAATGTCGACCTTCCAAAACTTTTCCTTTTCTGTTCCCATGGTTGCTGTAAGTCTGGAGCACGCCACCACAATAATTACATCCTTTCTCAATCTTTAATTGTAATCAACTAATAAATGGATATTTGATATTACTAACATGAGGACATTTCTTTTGTATTACAAGTTTTCTGAAATGTTATGTTTAAATATGCAAATGGGGCATTCTCTTATGTGCTAATTTGCATAAATTTGGATAAATTGGATAAAGCCAGGCTCAAAATTCTTATTTCATTTTGTTGACATATTAGAGTCAAAGGTTTTTGCTGAGGCAATTTTGGATTCTCCTTTTATTTCTCCATAAATCAGAAAACCTTTTCCATGTTTTTAGGAATACAATGTTGTATAAATCAGGCTATGAATGATATATGAACAAACCCCAATGTCAAATCCTTCAGAATATAGATATGAACTGAAACTGGAAAGTTTAGTGTATGTAAGTTCTACTGAAGTGAACATTTCTGGCTCATCTGAGTAAATCTGAGAGAATACGGCCATTAAAGGTGCTATTGTTAAGTCTGATAACTTTCAGCCACTTGATGTCGCATTCTCCCTCCCCCGTTCCATTTCATTCACTTCCACTTCTCGAAAATGAGTTAGCATTTTTGCACTTCCGGTTAACAATCATAATAATTTTTTTTCAGGAAAAGACATACTTTTATTTAGCACCTTTTCTTAAAGCTATGTGGATATATTCTTATTTTTTTTAATTATTCATCTACATAAAAATGTTATCAATATGACCTTTAAATTGTAAAATTTCATACATTTTGTAAGACACCACAAAGGTAAACATTTTTAAGTAGAGCTGTCAAAGTTAATGCAATGATAACACGCTAACACAGATTCGTTTTAACCCAACAGTTTTAAAACTAGAGTGAAGATACTGGCATCATATGAAACTAGAAAACCGAAGGAATCCATTGGTACCAACCATGTAAGGCTAACATGGAATGCTGGAATAACTACATAATGATGCTGATTAGTAAAAAGAGTGAATTCATGCTTTGTCAGGTCTGTTACCATGACGACAAGCAGACTTTTAAAATGCTTGTTTTCTGAATGGAGACTGGATGGATCAGTGCCAAACTTGTGCTAAATTTTGGCGAAGAAAAACTAGCAGGGGTCCCCTTTTATGCTAAATGCAGTACCTGTGAGGGTTTCTGGACAATATTTGTCATTGTTTTGTGTTGTTAATTGATTTACAGTAATACATATATACATACATTTGCATAAAGCAGCATATTTGCCCACTCCCATGTTGATAAGAGTATTAAATACTTGACAAATCTCCCTTTAAGGTACATTTTGAAAAGATAAAAAAAAAGTGTGATTAATTTGCGATTAATAACGGTTAACTATGGACAATCATGCGATTAATCGCAATTAATTAATTAATTGTTTGCCTGAGATGCCCTCCTGCGGTGCACACTGCCAGGATCTTCTCCATCCTTGAACACAAGGGCGGTGTCCCTGCCAAAACCTTCCGCAATTAATCATTTGATGGTGAAATGTTAAATGTCTTAATTCTGTCCTGTCAAAACCTAAACACAAAATGATATGGCAAATTGTACACATAAAATCTCAAACCAAACTTTTCAAAACATGGATCTGCCTTAAGTGTTGGTACCAACCATGTCATACTAGCTTGTCAGGTAGGAGGTTAAATAATGCTCCAAACGTGCTAAATTTTGGCAAGGAAACACCGGCATGGCCATTTTCAAAGGGGTCCCTTGACCTCTGACCTCAAGATATGTGAATGTAAATGGGTTCTATGGGTACCCAGGAGTCTCCCCTTTACAGACATGCCCACTTTATGATAATCAAATGCAGTTTGGGGCAAGTCATAGTCAAGTCAGCACACTGACACACTGACAGCTGTTGTTGCCTGTTGGGCTGCAGTTTGCCATGTTATGATTTGAGCATATTTCTCTATGCTAAATGCAGTACCTGTGAGGGTTTCTGGACAATATCTGTCATTGTTTTGTGTTGTTAATTTATTCCCCATAATAAATATATAAGCATATCTGCTCATTCCACATTAAATAGTTGACAAATCTCCCTTTAAGGTACATTTTGAACAGATAAAAAAATGTGTGATTAATTTGCGATTGATAGCGGTTAACTATGGACTATATTTTAATCGATTGACAGCCCTGTTTTTAAGTAATTGATATCACCATGAAACGTCCCTTAAATTAAGACAATTATTTTTGATTACAAGTTTTCTGAACTGTTGTGTTTAAATATGCAAATGAGGCATGATGTTATGCTAACTTTTGGTGAATTTAAAGGTCCCATATTGTAAAAAGTTGTATTTTCAGGTCTTTTACATTATAAAGCAGGTTTAAGTGCTATATAAATATACTGTCAATATACTGTTAAACTATCAAATACGGAGAAATACACACAGCCCATATTCAGAAATTGCGCTTTTGAAACAAGCTTTTAGGATTTCTGTCCATTTGTGATGTCACAAATATACAATATTTAGACCATTACACAGTTTTAAACGTAAACATTCTATATGTGTCCCAGTTTATTTCCTTGTTGCAGTGTATGTGAATGACATCAGCTGACAGGAAGTAAACATGGACCCAAGCTGTTGCCTAGCAACGCAATTCTGTTGCAATTCCGTTGAAATGCACTAAAACGGAGCATTTCAGACAGAGGGTAAAAACAGGTATATTCAGGCATACCACATGAGGAGAGTAATGTTTTTTTTTTTTTAAATTACAGCATGTAAACATGCTCTAATAGAAACACAAAATACAAGTATGAACCTGAAAATTAGCATGATATGGGACCTTTAATGGCATTGAAAGGAGGGGGAATGTAAAGTGTGATGTAAACACAGACAAGGCATTTAATAAATTAATGTAATACAATTCATCAAAACATTTTCACATAACTCAAGAATAAAAAATCCTTGCATTTCTTAAGCACAGGCACTGTGTTTGTGTTTGATACAGAGGAGCACATCATTTCCAGTCCCAGCTGCACTGACCAGCAGTGTGTTAGACAGTAGATATATGGCAGAATATCCAACGTTATTACACGGCTTTTGTTGAATACTTGATTCTGATTGGTCAATCACGGCATTCTACGGTCTGTTATTTCTTTATAACAGACCGTTGCTATCTATAACAGACCGTTGCTATGGGCGCAGTTCTGATGTCGGACTCTGGAGGACCGTTTTTGAGTCACATTATTGATGAAGCTTAATAAACTTGTGACAACACCCAGTGTTGCTGCGGGGCCTCAGGTTTCTACCCGGCGCTGCTCTGCCGGACACACCGGCTATGACCGCTCCGTCCTGCTCACGGCGATGACCTCATTATCGTTACGGTTCCCTTATAGCATCGGGTTTAAATCTGAAATATTGCCAAATAGGCGCTTTTTGCTTTTCGCTTCTCATCGTTTTGTCTGTGATGAACTAAATGGGTTTTATTTCTGTAAAAAAAAAAGCAAAACGACGGTGGGGGGCAGTGGGTATGTAATGTAATTGGTGTGTGCCTGACCACCATGTAACACCGGTAACACCAACTACAGCCGTAAGCCTAACCTTATCCCTAATTTAAATCCTCCTGATGAGGCAGCGTCGGTTAACACAGTATCCTCCTGAGGATAGGGTGGGGGGGGCGTCCTCTTCTGCTCCGTCACTTCAGCAGGTGTTTCAACTGGTCCTGCAGGTTTTTAGAGTGCTCCACGCTGGAGGATGGAAAGGAGTCAGTGTTTGTTATCAGTTTGTGTTATGGCTTACTATTGAGACAGTGATGTCGACTGTTTTTACTGCAGTGTAAACAGAGGGTAGTGTTTAGACTTACTTCTTCTGGATGGCCTCCTGCCTTAGTGAAAGACAGACAGACAGACACACACAGACAGACTCTTTCAATTATCACTTCCAATGTGAGTAGAAGTGAATGAGTTTCTCATGTTTGTACTGATTAAACAGCTGATTGATACTCACTGGTATTGTAAATGTGTGGTGATGATGGACATTTTCCTCAGACTCTGGAAGACAGACGATGATGTTGAATTTTGGCGATCATACAAACGACAGCAGATATCTTCCCTAACTCCTTTATCAAATTGTCACAAACACAAATTAGAAAGCCCTGAATGATGGAATGTAATCTTTTCGTCGTGACGCTCTCGGAGAGGCGTTCATTTTAACTCTTTAGTTGTGGTACTGTTGTCTTCCTCAATACTGAATAGTGTTTCCAGTGTTCTGTCCTCCCATCATGGCATGTTATATGATCAGGGGTGCATTCACGGACTCTATGTATTGATACTTACATCCTCAGAGTGCAGGATGGCATCCTCCTGAATGACCATATTTCTTGCTGCTTGACCGAGAAGCTGGAAGAGACATTAGACAACAATGTGGCAATTAAGGCTTCAACTGATTCATTTCATGACCAATTAATCTGCCAATGATTTTCTCCATGAATCAATTGATCGCTTTGTCTGTAAAATGTCAAACAGTCAAACACCCGTCACGATTTCCTGAAGCGCAAGGAGATGTCTTCAAATTGCTTGTTTTTGTCAGACAGAATATTTAGAAGATAAAGAAAAGCAGCAAATTCTCAAAACCGCGAAGATGGAACGAAGGAATCTTCAAACGATCAACATTGATCGATTAACCCCTTAAAACTCCGACGGCCCGCCAGCGTGCCCGGCCACTTTTCTGTCCTTCAGAGGTTGTAGCAGTTTTCAAGGTATTGGGAAAACACTGATATCATGTGAAAGCCTAAGGAATCCATTGGCACCAACCATGTCATACTAGCTTGTCGGGAATATCGCTAAATAACACTGCAAAGTTACAAGTCAAAGGGGTCCCTTGACCTCTGAGTTCAAGATGTGTGAATGAAAATGGGTTCTATGGGTACCCACGAGTCTCCCCTTTACAGACATGTCCACTTTATGATAATCGCATGCAGTTTAGGGCAAAAACCATGCAGTTTCTTGCATGCAGTACAAATGTGTTATTTTTGCCTATTCTAAAAGGGTGTATTTGAATATTTCTGCATACTGGAGTCCCTAAACAGTCTTGGAATTACATAAATTGGGTATCATACTGACGCAGCTAAGCTGAAACATTCATAACTATTGTGCATTTTGCCATAAAAGCAACACAACTGGCACAGACGTTGGTTTAAATGTTATGAAAAGATATAGATATCCGGGCGCTGAAAATTTTATCTTCACAAAAACACATAACAACACATATCTTCATCGCAACACATATCTTCATAAAAACATAACAACACATATCTTCATAAAAACATAACAACACATATCTTCATAAAAACATAACAACACATATCTTCATAAAAACACATAACAACACAGCTTCATAACAACAACACATCAAAACAACCCATAACTTCATAAAATCCATAACACATACCTTCATAAAAACACAAATCTTCATAAAAACATGACAACACATAGCTTAATTAAAAACACATAACAACACATCATAACAACAAACCGTAATCCACTCACAGGAGCACATCTAACAATACAACCCAAAGTTCTACCAAAGTTCAGTATTGCTTTAACTGTGATTAGAGGTTACTGGAGACCCAGAACTTCCAGCGATATCTCTGTCAATTTGACTGCTAATGAAAAGATAAATGTACCAATGGAAAGCTGGAGATCTTGCCGTTCTATAGGTGTATTGTGTATTTGTCATTCTATCATAAAGACAAGGGGGTGAAGTTTGACCTTGAAGTGACCATGCTCCTTCTATTTGTTTTTCTCAGGTCAATAGCTTTTAAAAGCGACCTTAAAAAATAAAGAGGGGAAAAAACATGTCTGTGATCTTCTGACATCTTCTGCAGCAATCTCCAAATTTCAAAAGTTTTGCAATCAAATCACAGCATGATTTTTTTCTCTGGTGTTCCTCCAGGTCTTGGTGTCTTAATGTGCTATTCTGGAGGGATTATTGATCATTTTTTTAATCAATTTTGTGAATGGTAAAAAATGGTTAAATTTAGCACCAAATCTGTGTAACAAATGGTATCAACCCAGAAATTGCTGCAACAACTTATGAGACATAATACAGCATGTGAATGGCCATCACAAACTCATATCATCCTGTTCTAAGCCCTGATACACTTTCACAATTTATTTTTAAATCATTCATTTTATTTCTTATTAATGACTAGAACAACTTAACACATAGTGTGAGCTGCATCTCAAATTAATCATCAGGTTCCAGCTCTCAGATGATGTACACCACTTCTATGTGACATCTACTGTTGACTATTGATCATCCCCTGTCCCTATCTCCAGTGACTGTAGCTGCAACACACAGTTTAACTGGACGCTTTCTGTCTATGAAGCAGTAATGTTAATGTTAGGATGATACTGTTTGTCGGTAGAAACATTAAGTTACAGCTGGTCTGTATTATTAATATCAAGCTAAGGAAAATACAATCTAAAGCTCAGTTTTCAGAGTTAAATCCCTGCTGATGGAGTCAGCGGCTGCTATGTTGTGTGTCCTCTGGTCATGCTTTTATTTTGAATACAACATGACGCTTCCGGTTGCTCTCTCCGTATCAGCTCATAGCTAGAAGCGATAAACAACCCGTTTCTAGTGATTAAACCACTCGTCTCGTTTTACCTCCTGACTGCGGGAGCCCTTCAGCACTTGGCGGGTCAGTGCTATCACGTCCCCGCTGCAGGAGCCCACTTTATCGGATAATAAGCCCTTGACAGACTGGCCGAACCGCGGCTGCGACTCAGCTGACGCCATCTTCTGTTGTGGCTAGCTACTGACGGTGCGCGGGGAGGCTCAAAATACACAGAAGCGCGTCCAGTAGAACGATAAGATAATTACTGACGTCATGATTGATACTCTTGTAAAACTACAAACAATCGATTTTCCTTCGTATTTCATTATCACGTGCATTTGATATGACGTTATTACAAAGTCTTTATAAACCATGACAGTTTGAGTAGTCAATAAGTAGAAATACACAGTGTGACAAATAGCCTACTGCACCGCCTACAAGTAAAGTAAAGTAAAGTAAAGTTCATATTGTACTTTAGTACAAATGTGTGAGTGATGAGTAAAATTGAATTTACTTCCAAAACTGAAGTACTCAGAAGTATTGTATAGTTAATTTGAACTCCTTTGGCCTTTAGACTATTAGGGCTGTGTATTAGCAAGAATCTGGCGATAAGATACGTATCGTGATACAGGGGGGACGATTCAATATATTGCAATTTTTTAATCTAATTTTAGGAAAACTGTAATGGTATAAAGAACACACCACCATATGCATAAAATCTGAGTAAAAAAAAGTGTACTTTGTTTATGCAATCACAACATTGGGATCTGTATTTGTATTTATCACAGTCCCTGTAACATCCAACATCATAGCACTACTTTCAGAGGGCACACACACTGACACGGCACATATCTTTGCAAAGGAAATTAAGGATTGACTGAGTTAATCTTTGCATGTAAACTAATTATTAAAAATCAATAGTGTTTTTGAGAATCAATATAGTATCTCAAATATCCCGATATTCGATTTTTTTCAACATTTTCTTACACCCCTATATGCTATAGGCTACAACGCAGTATTAGGGCCACTTTGAGGGAAAAAAAAAAAAAAATCTGATTTCGAGAATAAAGTCGTAATATTACGAGAATAAAGTCATATATTTACGAGAAAAAAGTCGTAATATTACGAGAATAATGTCAGAAGTATACGAGAAGAAAAGTCATAATATTATGAGAATAAAGTCATAATTTTATAAAGTAGTAATTTTATGTGTTATTTTAGAGGGGAAATAGTGTGAAAATGAGGAACGTGGAGCATCCTGTGAAGTTATACATTAGTTTAGGTTTCACAAATAACAAAATACTTAATCTATTGGCACATCAGCACCACATTGTCATCAGTATCAGGACCTTGAAAAAGTTGTGCAAGAAACTCTGTTTATTCTGAAAAAAGAACCACACGGACCGGCACGGGAAATCGCCTCTTTTGGGGAGGAGGAAATTACTTTTTTTTCTCGTAAATTTATGACTTTGTTGTCGTAATATTACAACTTTTTTCTTGTAAAGTTATGACTTTATTCTCGTAATATTATGACTTTTTTTCTCGTAAAGTTATGACTTTATTCTCGTAATATTATGACTTTTTTTCTCGTAAAGTTATGACTTTATTCTCGTAATATTGTGTCTTTTTTCTCGTAAACCTTCGACTTTATTCTCATAATATTATGACTTTATTTTTTTCTTTACTTTATTATTTCCCTCAATATGGCCCTAACACTCCATCGTAATAGGCTACTGATACCAGTGTATCATATTTTATAAATGGATCATATATTTTGTGTGTGTGCAAAATGTTCATCTGCAAAGTAAGCACTAACTATGGCTGTCTGGAGTCGGGGTGTAAATGTTAAGTTCCAGAAAATTGAATACTCAAGTACAAATACCTCAAAAATGTAGCCTACTTCAATACAGCAATGTCTATCTACTTTCCACCACTACTGACTACACTTTCACAGTGTCCATGTTCTGTGGATATGTGTCGTCATGTTTTTCTGCAAGGATTCAATGAATCATCTTATCTTTGTTTAAACTGGCCCAGCCTTAAATATTTAGAGTCAAGGATTTGGCATTGAAGGAGCTGCATAAAAGCGTGGCCCCCGCAGCAGCTCAGGACCTTTTACTTCCTGCACAGCTCGTGTGATGCCTGGCCTCTGCTGAAACAGACCCCGTCTTTTTGGGCCCTCTGCTGTGGATATGGCTTGGTTTCTGTTGTTTTTGTGTGTGCTTTTGGCCGTGGGCCTGGCTTTGTTATTACTGCAGTTGAAACTCAGGGTGTCCGCGCACGGCCTCCAGGAGCCCCCCCGCCTCCCAGCGATACCCCTGATCGGCAGTCTGCTGAGTCTGTGGAGCACGCTACCTCCTCATGTGCTTTTCAAAGAACTGCAGGGGAAATACGGACAGACGTACTCTCTGATGATGGGCTCCCACTGTGTCGTCGTTGTCAATCAGTCTGCGCACGCTAAAGAAGTCCTGCTGAAGAAGGGAAAGATATTTGCAGGAAGACCCAGAACTGTGGGTATAACCTCTTCTTCATTGTCTTCTTCTTCTTAGCACCAGCAGCAGTAGTCATTGATGTTTTTCCTTTTCCATCCCCGCCCTGTGTGTGATGAAGGTAACCACAGATATTCTGACCAGAGATGGGAAAGACATCGCATTTGGAGACTACAGTGCTACCTGGAGATTCCACAGGAAAATAGTCCACGGAGCTCTGTGCATGTTTGGAGAGGGCTCTGCCTCAATCGAGAAGATCAGTGAGTACAGTTCACTCTGCATGATTCCTCTCACTTACTGTAACACGAGGGTTAAGAACTGTATACGCCCCTAACACCTCACTGCTTCGGCAGACAGTTTTAATGGTGAATATTGGAGGTTCTGTTAGGGATGCACCAATCCAACGTTTTCAGACCCGATAGCAATACCTGGGCTTTGGGTATCAGCCGATACCGAGTACCGATCCGATACCAGTGTTTAATTCATTAATAAGCTGTATGCCTCACTGGGATCATTCTTTTAACATCAGGCTTGACTTGAACATTGCCTTCCTAACTTTGTAAAATAAAATGCAACAAATAAATTAGGGCTGAAACTAACGATTATTTTCATTGTCGATTAATCTGTCGTTTATTTTCTTGATTAATCGATTAGTTGTTTGGTCTATAGAATGTCAGAAAATTGTGAAAATTGGCGATCAGTGTTTCCCAAAGCCCAAGATGACGTCCTCAAATGTCTTGCTTTGTCCACAACTCAAAGATATTCAGTTTACTGTCATAAAGGAGTAAAGAAACCAGAAAATATTTACATTGAAGAAGCCACGTTGTCACCGATCTATTCATCTAGCTATTTGAGTCAGTATCGGCCTGATATCCGATCCAGTATCGGTATCGGTGCATCTCTAGGTTCTGTCTAAAACAGATACACAAGTGATCAGTTAAAGGGTCACTTCTCCCATTACAAAAAAACAATAGATGTCCTCTCTTCCCTCTCATGGTGTCTCGCCATGCGGATACTTTTTGTTTTATTTGTTCAGTTTCTGAGAGATCTGTCTCTGATATTTCTGCCTCCAAACCAACACAATAGAGGTCCATGGAATTTAATTCAAACTGATCAAAGCATTGAAAAAATAAATTCAAAAACAGCAATGTGTCCTTCCAGAAACAGTGCCCCTGTTACTCTCAATCATCTACAGACTTCACTTCACTTCAACCTTTAGACCAAAAGAAAAATGTTCACAGCAGGTTGTAATTTGGGTGCACCGACCCTTTAACATTTGACCTTGTCGCCTGCATTTTAAAATTGCACATATACTGCATTATGCACTATGTACACTGTTTGTATACTCTTTTTTTTTTTCCCACAATGGCATTTACCTTTAGGAGTATTGTAAACAGGAACAAATCAGAAACAACAAAGCTTAAAGTGGAAATAAATACTTTTAATTATCTCTTAATGTATCAAAAGCCTTTTTGGGGAACACTGCCTGAATTAAGAATTCCAATACGTTATCTCCATGGCCTAGTAAATTCAATCAGTGTTTGTGAACATGAGCTACTCTCTCTCAAAGACAGAAACCAGAGAAGTAAGTCTCAAACTTGTGATCTCATCAAGTATAAAGTCTGAAGCAGCTCCAAAGTCAATGAATGAAGTGTTCTCAGTAGTGAAACGTCTCTCCCAATTCACCGTCTATGGAGCTATTCCACACTTTAAACTTGATGACGTCACAAAATTGAGTTTTAGCACTCTAGTTTTTGAATTTGGGAGAGAGTTGTTCATGTTTACTAATATTTTGGACTGTCTTAGACCATAGGGAATATCATGTATGAATTAGGAAAATGGGCGTAGGTCCCCTTTAAATAAGGGTGTAAGATGTTTTATATTTTTTTCTGTATTATATATCTGTGAAGAAACATCTATGGAAGTGTAAAAGTGGAGAAGAAGCCAACATTAACCCAACAGCTGTGAAGCAGAGATTCATCCAGAGACACCTGATTATAAATGAACAGTAAATCAGCAACAAATGTTTCATTTAATTCATTTTCACATTTGAGAAGTGTCCTACTAAAAAATCTTTAAAAACACAAACATATAGTTTCATTTTTTAAAAAGGCTCAGTAATTTCCTAAAACAGCTATATCAGGCTTTGATACACACACAATACACAGTAAACATAAGTCAACATTTAGGTGATATTTTTAGAGAGTAAGCATTGTAAACATGTCGGTAAATGAAGATGGTGTGTTGCCTGTGTCCTGCTCAGTCTATGCAGAGGCCGAGTCTCTGTGCTCCGTCCTGTCTGAGGCAGCAACTGCTGGACTGGCCCTGGATCTGTCTCCGGATCTGACTCGGGCCGTCACCAACGTCATCTGTTCGCTCTGCTTCAACTCCTCCTACCGCCGAGGGGACCAAGAGTTTGAGGCCATGCTGCGCTACAGCCAGGGCATCGTGGACACTGTGGCAAAGGACAGCCTGGTGGACATCTTCCCCTGGTTACAGGTAGGCGACATGAACACAACAATAGAGCAGAATCTCAACATGGAAATGAAGCAATAAACAAGAAGACATCATGAGTATTTTTCAACATCAATGTGTTTTATCAGTATTATTAATAATTAATTACTATCGACGTTTGCTGTGTACCGTTAAAAGCGATAACTAGCCACTGTCTTAACATTATAAGACCACATTTCCTATAAATCCCATAAGAAACCAATTTCAAAAAGCATTTTATGTCACGCATGTCACCAAAACATTTTTGGTAGAAAAAAAAGCCTTGATAAAGAGGTACAATACAGCGCTGCA
Source organism: Sebastes umbrosus (assembly GCF_015220745.1). Lineage (NCBI taxonomy): Eukaryota > Metazoa > Chordata > Actinopteri > Perciformes > Sebastidae > Sebastes > Sebastes umbrosus. Next base: position 29,781,731 of record NC_051278.1, on the reverse strand, counting down.
GCATCACTGTCTGACATTTTCTAAACAACAGTCTCGTAACTGAAAAACACTTAAAGCTGCAGAAATGGAGCAAAAAGTTATTTTTATAAAACGGTCACTATATCCTGACAGTAGTGCATGAGACAGGTAATCTGAAAAAAATCATGTGCCTCTGTGTCCTCCGGTGCTCCTAACGGCATCTGCAAGATTTCACAGACCGGAGGAAAACAAGCAGTTAGAGCTGATCTGTGAGAGCCGGCTGTCAATCACTCGCGAACGCCGACCAAACAGTCAAACTAGGCCGCGCTGATCAAATATGAATCAATATTCTGTTACTGTAATGACTCATTCTCTCCTTAAATGTTTTCAGAAACATCTTGTAGTGTACTGTTTAGCTGTAAAAAGAGAAAGTGTGTGACCCGGCGGCCATGTTGAGATCTGTTGAGGAAATACAAAGCACTGCCTACCAGCCGGAAGGGGGCGCTTTCGTACTCAGGCACAGTACGGATCAATCGTACCTAGTCTTTAATTTGTCTGTTTAAAAATATTCCTAACACCTTTAATGTTGATATTTAAACCTGTTACGAACATCCAATTAAACTCTTAGATTCAAATAAGAAGAATGGGAAAACAAAATAAGAGAGTGAGAATCACAATACAGTGTTTATAGTGTTTAATATGTTAGAAGAATTGTATTTGTGTATATGAGAGTATGTCTACAGAAAATACATATAGACTAATTATATAATATACCACAGTGTACTGTATATAAGACATATGATACCATATGTGTTTCTCTTTGTCACAGATTTTTCCCAATGAAGACCTGCGTCTTCTGAAGCAGTGTGTGTCAACCAGGGACGAACTTCTACAGAAGAAATATGATGAACACAAGGTACAGTTGGCCTCTTGCTAATAACACCCCCTGTGCTGTCACTGACGACGGGTTCATGAGACGGGTTCAATTTTCCAGACCTTGCTTCACGAGCGCTGTTACCGACTTTGCTCTGCTCTGCCGGTGTCTGTCTCACAGTCTTGGGACTGACGTGTAGTAGAGAACGCCGTGTGAAGACAGACAGCATGCTGTATGCTATATGTGTGTGCGTGCTGTACATTGACACAGTGCCCCCCCCTCCTAGGCAGACTACAGTGACCATGTGCAGAGAGACCTGCTGGACGCTCTGCTGAGAGCCAAACGCAGCGCGGAGAACAACAACACGGCAGGGATCAGTGCGGAGTCCGTGGGTCTCAGTGACGACCACCTCCTCATGACCGTGGGAGACATCTTTGGAGCCGGTGTGGAAACCACCACCACCGTGCTCAAATGGGCCATCACCTACCTCATCCATCATCCACAGGTAAGGCTGGAGCAGCAGCGGTGTGCACCACAGTGTTGGGGGTTTTCCTTGGGTGTTTTCTTTCTCCCTCATACATTGTCTGTTTGGATGATGGAATGCTTTTATTTAGCCATATAGTCATATCATATCATGTCTTTCACATGCTTGACACGTCTGAATTCAGTTAAGAGTTTGGCTTAAAGTTGGGATTTAAATATTTGGCATTTTTTGACTTTACAAACATGTAGAAAATCTTACGTTCCATGAGCTGCAGTTCCTCTGGAGTCTATGAGATGCTACTCTCCATCCATCCATCCATCCATCCATCCATCCATCCATCCATCCATCCATCCATCCATCCATTATCTGTAACTGCTTATCCTATTCAGGGTCATGGGGGGGCTGGAGTCGATCCCAGCTGACAATGGGCGAAGGCGGGGTACACCCTGGACAGGTCGCCAGACTATCACAGGGCTGACACATAGAGACAGACAACCATTCACGCTCACATTCACACCTGCAGGACATTTAGAGTCAACAATGAACCTAACCTGCATGTCTTTGGACTGTGGGAGGAAGCCGGAGAGCCCTGAGAAAACCCACGCTAACACATACTTGCCAACCCTCCAGATTTTCCCGGGAGACTCCTATTTTTAATCGCCCTCTCCCGGTTTCTTCCCAGGGTCACAATTCTCCCGTATTTTTCCCGATTTATGGCACATGAACAGTGTGTATAGTCCCTACTGTTTCCACCCGGACGACAATAGAGCTACACCAACTGTCGTTTCCCCGGCGGAAGAGAGCAGTCTACACTCGTGACCTAGCGCAGTTTGAGCTCATATTTAAGCTGCGCTCGCCACAGCGTGCAGCATGCAGCACCCAAAGTTGAGCTTTGCTCGATGCAGCGAAAAGCTGCCGTGGCGCAGCGCTAGCCGTTGGAAATAACAGGTTTCAGAACGCAGTGGTGCCGTTGTGTCTGAAAGGACCTTCATGGTGCGTGTCCATAGGATCCGTCCTTTCCACGCTTCCCATTCATTGTCTATGTAAGCAGCTCTCTCAGAACACTTGAATTACAATATGCTGAGAGGTTATAATGGAATTTTTGCCCAAAGATGCCAAAAACTTGTTGCTTACTGAAACTTGAACTTGAATAATTGCATCAAGAGAGTTGAATTTTAAAAAAAAAAAAAAGTGTTTTTACAGTGTATTCTTGGTGCAGAACATTGCTATTTCCGACTACTTGTGTGTGTGTGTTTAGGTGCAGAAGCGTATCCAGGAGGAGCTGGACAACAAGGTAGGGAGGGATCGGTCCCCCCAGCTCAGTGACAGAGGCAGTCTGCCCTACCTGGAGGCCACCATCAGGGAGGTGTTACGGATTCGCCCTGTGGCCCCTCTGCTCATCCCCCATGTGGCCCTCAGTGACACCAGGTACGCTCAACACATGACACTCATTCAGGGCCATTCACTGTTATCCAGCCCTGACAGGATGAAAACAATTTTGAATTTTGCTTATAATTTAATCCTTACAAAGGTATTTGGTTGAAGCACAGCCATGCAAATCTGTTCAGTTTGAGAGAACACTGTTCGTCTCTGCGCTTCTCTGTAGCATCGGGGATTTCACAGTGAGGAAAGGAACTCGAGTCATCATAAACCTGTGGTCTCTGCACCACGATGAGAAGGAATGGAAAAACCCTGAGCTCTTTGACCCTGGTGAGAGGAAACTGCTGTCCAATGTGTGCCATATTTTATCCTGGAAATGATCATGTTTGCTGGGAAAAGGCTTATTGTGACCTTTGACAGATAATTGAAGTCAGTTTCTTGCTGAACTCAATAAAGAACTGGATTAATGGTGATACAAAGGAGTAGAACGGGGACATTAACCACCTGAGCCAATTTTACTATACTGCAGTAAAAACATATATATGAATACTGAGAAGATTTAGACTCTGGGTGACATGCAGAATATGTTGAACAATTATAAAACTTAGTGAAAATTGTCTAGAAATTAGTAGTCCACCCAAGAAGAGAGTGCAATTTCATTTGCGGTGCTCACAACATTGAAAATTAACATTTAGCAGCAACAGCAATGTATCTTTCCAGAGAAAATTAAATCCTAGTTGCTCAGGATAATCCATACCTCACCTCATGGTGACATTGTGTGTGGAAATACAAGTTGTTGTTGTTCCAATTCCATTAATCTCCATTATATCGGGGGGAGGCAGATATTTCAAATCCTGGACTGGATAAAACAAAGGAATGGCTAGATCTCTTTTTGAAATTTATATGAACTGACCCTTTAAGATAGCACTGATAGCACTTGATTCTTCTGCAGTGGAACTGAGAGTCCTTATAGTTTTTTTGGCATAAAAATGTAAAATGTAAAAACGATTTCAGACATGCACCAAATATGAGCTTTCAGCAACTTAAAGGTGCTCTATATGTACGATATCCAGAGCATTATTAGTACAGCAAACAACAATTGTCTATGTAAAGATATAGACGAGTAATGTCTACCTGAGCAGAGAAAGGGGTCACTCTCCCTCTGTGTGTGTTGGAATACGAGCTTCTCTATACTTTTTGTTGACATAGCCGGGCCGGCTGCGCGTGTGCTTTTAGTGCATGTTCGTGCATGTGAGCGTGCCCCACTGGCTAGCTCACGGCCGCTGTTCTGCACTGCTCTCATACGGCGGTTACAGCTGATAACGCTGTCCCGACGGACGACGTCATCACAGAAGAGTAGCACTCACCCTCTGTTGTTTGCAATGCTAGAGCTGTTAGCACCATTAGCTGCGAGCATGGATGTATTATTAGAACTGGATACCGGACCCCAAGATTGTGCCTATTCATTCCAATGTGAATTGTCACAGATTGTTTTAATCGCTTTTCTCGGCTCTAGGAAAGTTTTACAAATATGAAACCTTGTGAACCCGAACCTGCAGCTCGAAGTGTCCTGTCAACAGTTTTACGGAGGTCTCTTACAATAGTGGTCTATGGGGAAAATGCTTTTTTGGCCGTAGGGGGATTTTTTATTGCAATATCGCTAGTGGCCACTAGAAAAAAATTAAAGTAAGGCTGAGCAGTGGCAACGTATCAAGGTCTTATTATAGATGTATGGCTGCGAGCCGCCCGGCTCGTCGTCGCTATGTTAAGAGCCATTGAGAGGCAATAGAAATACTCCCAATTTCCTATCTAGCACCCTTAATCTCTATGCAGAATCTGTCGAACAAGATTTTGGTATCGGAAGCAGGCTGGTTTCCGTTTGTAGTCCTAGTAGTATGGACCAATCACGTTCAAGCAGGCTTTGGTTAAATGCAGGCATGTAGAGAGTAAAAGAGGCAGAACGCATTGGAATACAAAATGTAATCTCGGAACCGGCTATTGTTTGATGAGGATTTAGCTTCTTATTGGTTTAAAATTAGCATATTATAAAATAATCCATTCGTAGATGTCATCTCTCAGCTCCATCTGCAGTCGCACATCTCAAGTTGCTAATCAGACTGTAAACAATGAGCAGGAAACCGGAATCCCAGAAATACAGCCCCTTGCCCCCCAGAGGCTTATCACACGAGATTGTCCGCAGTTTAGCTCCATGACCATCATTGGTTGGACCCTGATTGTGAGGCTTGTACTGTCGTTTTGCTTGTGTGTGTGTTGATTCTGATTACCAAATTGTTTGTCTGCAGGTCGGTTCTTGAACAGCGAAGGCACAGGTCTGATCATCCCGTCGTCCAGCTACCTGCCATTCGGTGCTGGGGTTAGGGTGTGTCTGGGCGAGGCCTTGGCCAAGATGGAGCTCTTCCTCTTCCTGTCGTGGATCCTACAGCGCTTCACCCTCTCTGTCCCACCGGGCCACTCTCTGCCCAGTCTGGAGGGCAAGTTTGGCGTGGTCCTCCAGCCAGCCAAGTACAAGGTGAACGCCATGCCCAGACTAGGTTGGGAGAGCAACAAGTGCCAATCATGTTGAGATGGGCCTCATGTTCTCAACAACAATGCTTTCATTTGTGACCTGAGAGTCTGTGGGGCTTTTTTTCAGCCAAACATACAGTACATCGTGCAGACCGATGATCAAGCTTGAAGCAGTGAACTGGACATTAACATCTCTTGTATGCATGACATTTATTATTATTTCTTCATAATGTAACCCAATCTCAATCAGCAGTTCTGTACATTATTTATAAATAAAAGTTGGGGTGTAATATACAATATTTGAAGCAATTATTTCTGCTGCCATGGCATACTTCACAGATGATTCTACATACCAATAGGAAACACACTTATCTATAGGAACTACAAAAGTATTGAAGCATATCAATACACCGGCCGGTCAGCATACAAAAGCATGAGGCAAAGCACTGTGTCGACAGAGTCACGTGTCAAATTTCATATACATGTATGGACATTTACATGTCGAATTACTACAGGAAAGTGACTTTGATGAGAGAAAGGAAGATGCAAATAATGTTGGTGTGTGAGAGAGGGACTGTCTGTACATCTGTTGAAAGCCGGTAGCTCTTATGACTGGAAATATTGGTTATATAGATTAACCTCCAATATACAGTAATATACTGCTAGATTAGAGCCTATATAAGGTTCACCAAAATGTTATGTTTTTGGCTATCGACTTTCTCTCTTGTGTGGTTTATGCTCCGAAGAAGGAGTTCTCAAGGGTCCTAAGAGACTCCTACCAGAGGGTGAAGGATCAGAGAGTGGTGGTGGCTGGGTTCAGGAGATGTGGCCTCTACCCTCTGGACCCAAAGGCCATTGACTGGTCACGGGTCATGCCGTCTGGCAACCCCATCGGCATCTTCCTAGGCTGCGCCTAATGTTACCCACACCTCCCAACATCCCCTATCCCCGGTTGCCCCTGTTACAACACCCCAGCCCCAGGGTCAACCACCCCCTGTCCCCCATCCCCTGAACCCATCCCCTAGCCCCAATCCCCAGAACCCACTTCCACCTGCCCCTCCTCCACCCCAATCCCTACTTCACCCATCCCCTGGTAACATCAGGCCGGATAACAGTAGACCTCCTGGCCGAAATAAACTACAACTGCAACACCGGCAAGAAACTACAAACGCAACACCGGCAAGGTCAGGAGGAACCCCACCAAGGCCAGGATACTGACGGCTCAGGTAATGTCCGACGTCATCAAGGAGGCAGAGGACCGTGATGAAGAGTAAGCAAAACATGTAAGGCGTTGTCTGTTATTTATACAGCCTCCCAAGACCGGACCAGATCCTTGTCATCCAGATCCTCGTCTGCTGGAACCACAACATCCACCAGTAGGGTACTTAATGTTAACAGTCTTTGCATGCCAGCCCATGACAATCAGACAAAATGATATATATATATTCAGCTTGACCCCTCAGCTCTTTAGCATACCAGTGAACGATTCTGTTGACAGAGGCTGTGCATTGACTCATTTAACTAATAGAGTGGAAAATGATGATTAAGTCACAATCAACAACAATTATAATAAAAGCTTTATTTGTAGAACACAATTGTTTGTATTCATGGTCATTATGAAGTACCTAACAGAACACTTGCACCAAACTGTCTGTACTCACAAAGGCGTCCAGTCTTGCGAGACAACATTTCATTTGAATAAATACCACGAGTTGTTTGCAGGCCATTTGAATCCTGTCAAACGTCATCTAAAAGAAAAATACATTCATTTTGATTTACATCTCCTGCATTAAGACAACACAAAAAGCTCACAAATCAAACCAGTTACTCCATTTCAAACTCTGTACAACTGAAATATCCTCGAGCAAGACTCTAGATCACTATCAGTGATGCTTATCAGTGGCCAACCCTACGCTCTGACCTCACTGTGGAAAAATAATGTGGAAAGAAAATTTGCTTGCCTGCGTACAGACTGACACAAAATCCATTGTTTGGTTGACAATATGCAAAAATACCCCACACTCCTGCTGCTGTCTGTTATACATAGATGCCATCAATACACACAGAAGCATTAAGATAAGTTTGCATCAGGTTCCAGTGAATAGCAGTCAGTGAGTTTGGACGTGCTGAAGATCAGAAACAAACACTACTGACAAGGTGGGTGTCAAACGATTGAACGATTTTCTGTTAATATTATTCAATTACTGCTTTTCCATGGATATTATCCAACATTTGTGTCCGTGTTTGTAAAATTATCACTCACTGTTACAATTTTTTGTAATTTGTATGAACTTAAAACTCAACATCCCTTGCCAAAAAAAAAGTTTATTCAAGTCTGCTATTAGTATACTTCTTTTGAACTTAAAACATAAGAGTATGCTTTCAGTTTACTTTTTATGTACTTGTCAGGGATATACTTAAACTATACTATAGAAAAGTCCAAGTATACTTGGCTTAAACTGACAAGTATACAGAAAAGTCCAAGTATACTTGGCTTATGCTTACTTTTTGATAGAGTAGCCTATTCAAGTGTGTGATATGAATTTACTTCAATTCATCAAGAATTTTCTACATTTTTCCATTCTCCGTTCACCGTGGAGGCATGTGAGAAAAACCTTTTTTTTTTTTTACTAATTTTCATCATAAATCATCAAGTCAAATAGTCTCTTTATGTAATACATAAATCATTGGCTAAGTATTATAATTTAAAGAAAACTTACAAGTATACTTGCAGTAAAAACTATTAAACTAATAGTTTACTGAGAGCATACTTTAAAGTGTACTTTCATAAACTAAAACATGGGCTACACGTATATAACTAGTAAACTAACAGTGTACCTATAAGTTCACTTGTAGTATAGTTCACTTTATAGTATAGCATGCTTTACAAAATACAACTTAGATGCAATCTAGTTGTGCACTCAAAGATTACTATTCTTACCCAAGAAGTATTGCAGTAGTACTCTTACAAATATACTACTAGTACATTGATATTAGTATACTTACTACATATAGTATGCTTGGGAAATATACTTGAACTTTACTTAAGTTTACTTCATAATAATAATTTAACTTGAAACTTGAGATATTGAAGATATTTTCTCATAATTTTTACTTGTTATGGCAATTTTTATTTCATTTTTATTTTCTAAACCTTTTTTTGGGGGGTTTTGCAGGATTATGCAACATTTTTATTGAATACATAAACAATTGTCTTTGATAATGTGCCCTCAAGGAACAAAGACATGTATTTTTATAAAGGAGTGGGCACCGACCCTCTCGACCCGAGGCATTTTTTATTTTTGTAAATCCGAGTATTTCATTCTTTTTTATCTTATGAAATTCATGAAACTCTTTCACGCTTTTAACAAGATCATTTTCCTGTTATTATAACATATTTCTTGTTATACCTGCATACCAAATTATCCACTTTTAACAAGAAACTCTTTATGGTATAACAACAATTAATTTTATTTTGTTACAGCACACAACCTTTCCGCTACTACACAAAATTAATGTATCTCATTAAAGAAAGAAAACCTTTCTTGTTATTATTATTTGTATTGATATTGTTATTAATAATATTTTTTGTGTTATTATTATTAAGTCAGTATGTTGTAATAACAAGACACTTCCATATTAACGTAACCTAAATTTTCCATTCAAACTATCTAATTTTAAAGAGAAACTGAGCAAATATTGTTTTGATTTGGTGACAGCAATACGCTGTTGTAGAGAAAAGGGAAGCCTTAAAATAAGATTGATTAGGCACATTTCAGCAGGCTTATTACATCGGCATCCAATAAATAATCTGCAACTTTTAGAAAATAAATCTGCTACTACATAGACTAAATGACTATACAATGAATGGATAAAAATAAATTATTGTAGTTTTGAATCACTTTAATTATCTTTGAAATGAAGGTGAATGTTTTCTGATTGTCTCAGTTAATTTATTTCTGTTCCTTCTTTCTCCTTTTCTCCATAAAAGCAATACCATGCGAACCAATATGTCGGTCAACTCCTCTTCCTCCTCCCCTTTCTACTACTGCTCAGACTCAACAACTGGAGGTTTGATCTACTTAGCCTTCATGGTCACCAAGCTGTTGCTCCTCTTCCCTCTCTACATCCTCGTCTTCTACCTGGGTTACCAACGATGGCGGCGTCAGCACTCCTTTGCAACAACGAGCCACTCTGACATCTTCACCTTCCACATGGCTGCTATGGATCTGATCTTTGCATTTGGGTGCATAGCCTTCATTTGTGGCGCATACACTGGTCTCTCAGAGCTGATTACAGTGGGGTTTTATGTGTTTTCTATGGTTCTATATGGAAAGATGTCCTTTCACATCCTGACCTGTGTGGAACAATACCTGGCTGTTGTTCACCCCGTCATCTACCTGGGGCTGAGACATTCAGGAGGGGTCAAGACACGAAACATCAGCATTTTATTTGTTTGGCTGCTGTGCTTCGGATGGGGTGGTACATCATTGATGTCCATCCCTGATCTTCCCATCATCCCATTTCTCTGCTCATTGGCCTTCTCTTTAATTGTCGTATCTTTCTGCAACCTTTCTGTTCTCTGTGTTCTGATTCGTCCAAGGCCGGGGGAAGTGGGCGGGGACAGGGAGCGGGTTGATCATTCAAAGCAGAGGGCTTTTCACACCATCACGGCCATAATGGGAGTACTGTGGTTTTGGTTGGCAGGTTTCATTGTTTGTTTTGCTCTGGATCACTCACAACTGCTGAGCTACAGTGACGGGTGTTTGTTGGTGACATCTGGAATCTGGTTTAGTCTGCCCAGTAGTTTGGTTTTACCTCTGCTGTTTCTACACAGAGCAGGAAAATTGCCCTGTTGCCATCAAAGCAATGAGTAAAGACAGTTACTGGATAGGATCAGAGGGGAACTCTATTAAGAATAAGTTTCCCTGTCATTGATCTTCAGACAATAAGTTGAAGCCTAGAAGTTTAGATTTGAAATCATAAAAAAAGGAAATAGAGCAGGTTATATATTCTGCATATAGAGTAATCTCACCAGGTTTTATTGTGATTATTGTGGCCCAGAATGGCTGGGTTTGCAGCAGCTTTCCTCAAAAACTGTGATGTGATTTAAACAGGTTATATTTGATTTTCATCAGCATAACACTAATTGGTTTTCTCAATTCATTAACTTGTGCACAAAAATTAGTATTTATTTTCTGTTGAAACGATAATCAATATATTAATTCAACCATAAAGTTTAATGCCTCACAAATTACACTAACATTTTAATTATGTTAACAGGATGTCAAAGATAAAACAGTATTGTCTATATACACACATATCTGTAATATCATATAACCAACCCCATCGTCGGGCGGAAACCTTGGAAACCTGATGTTCCTGAAGTTTCTTCCATTTTGGGGGGGGATTTTCCTTAAGCAATGAGAGGGTTGCACTGTAAAGGACAGAGGGCGTTGTATCCTGTACAGATTGTAAAGCCCCCTGAGGCAAATTTTTGATTTGTGATTTTTGGGCTATACAAATAAAATTGACTTGACTTTACATGTTAACATTGTGATTATAGATAGAAGTGTTTGCTGGGGAGACTATAGCATAGCTAGCTAGCCAGCGTAATGCGATGCACATACTCTCTCAGATGCGTCCGCTTTAATCAATGATGGACAAAACATGCACCTAGACATTTGCTGGTCAAAACCCCTCTGGCTCATTTAAAACATTTGTCCATTACCAGACAACTTTCACTGTATATTTGCACCCAACTAGTAGCAGCCAAAGCTTGCCAGAAGTGTTGACTGTGCAACCAAAGAGTATTGAGAGGACAAGGATAACAGTAACTCATTTGTGTGCACACATTTTTAGCCATTTGAGAGCTCAAACCATTAGTTTGTGTGTGTGTGAATTAAAAAATGTAAAATGTGAATTAAATCATTCAGAGCATCAACTACAGAATTGGACCTACAAAATATTAAATTCAAGAGCACAAATTACAAATTTAGAGGGTACAATTAACTAATATGAGAACACGAATCAACCTATTCAAGATTACAAATTGCAAACTTGTATGAAGAAATTTGACTGATCCTGATAACACGTGCTGAGCTTTTTAGTTATGTTTAAATTAGGGCTGTCAAAGTTAAAGCGATAATAACACATTAACGCAAATAGTGAAGACATCATCATCATATGAAACTAGAAAACCTAAGGAATCCATTGGTTACAACCATGTTATACTAGCTAGCAAGTCGGGAAGAACGTTAAATAACTAAACCAAAAAAATTGGGTGATTCATTTGCGATTAATCGTGATTAAATATTTTAATTGATTGACAGCCCTAGTTTAAATTACAGATCAGTTTCTTACAGTGTCACTTGCCTGCTCTTTCTCTCTTTGTATTTACCATTTTGTCAATACTGCCCATTGTCATGGACTGCCTTTTATTATACAATCAACGATTGACGAACGACTCCCACCCCATGCAGGACACTATCACAGCACTGGAGAGCTCCTTCAGCGACAGGCTGCTCCACCCGCAGTGTGTGAAGGAGCGCTATCGCAGGTCCTTCCTTCCTGCAGCTGTCAGACTCCACAACCAGCACTGCTCCCAGTAGACCACATTCACACCAAAAACTGACAATAACTGCACTATACTGTACACTGACTGTGAAATATCATCACTACTACTACTCAGGTTTAATTCATACTGTGCAATAGTCATTCTCACTGTGCAATATCACTTTTCCACTTCTACAATTGTGTTAATAGTCTGGTAATAGTCAATCCTGTATATATTGTTCCTATTTTTTATATTTCCCCTTGTTTATATTGTTCCTATTTTTATATTTCCTTCTATTTGAATTGTTCATATTTTGTTTCACTTATGTTTTGCTTTTTCACTGTGATGTATCTTGCTTTTTTTAACGAATTCTTGTTTTTTGCACTATCCCCTTTACTGCTGTACACTGCAAATTTCCCCACTGTGGGACTAATAAGGAAATATCTTATTTTATCATCAAAATAAAAGGTTTGGGAGCCATTTGTTGTGGTTTGGTTTTTGAAGATTATGTTTATTGGAATGTATCAGTGTGTTTTCCCAAAGTTTGACCCCAAGTGACTTGAGAAAAGGTTAAAGATCCTGACATTTCTCAACACATGAAGATACGTGTCCCTCAACTGATCATTTATGACGGAAACGTTTTGTCAAGAGTTTATGGTCAGGTTTGAAAATGACGAAGCTGTATTTAATGTTACTGTAATGCCTACAAGTCATCAGTTGAGGTCGACAAAGATCACAGAGTTCTTGTTACCCTTTAATAATGTGCAGTATAACCTCTTTATTGAGGGACAGTCATACCGGACATGCTTTTAACAGCAGGTGGTATTTTGTGCATTGGGTATGCTTCACATTTTTTTTGAGTCTGGTGATTTTGAAGGAGCACTCTCAGCACCATGAGTTGGTTTCAAAGGAAAGTTAGTAGTGTTATCTAGCACCTATTTGATCACACAGACATAAATGACCATGACAGACACATCAAGCTGGTCTGTTGCTGGCCAATTATCAGGCAGAGGTCAAATCTTCAGTTGTGTGCATTTGGGAGTTGCATGGTACCTGTTAAGGTGACCAAAGTGGCGAGGGCCGGAGACTCTGGACATTTAAGCGATGGATGTGAGGCAACCAGCATCAGGGAGAGAGAGACAGGAAATTCCACCAACAAAGACTTTATTTCAGATGCGTTTCCCCTTTAACCTCAGCAAGTGGTTTATTTTCTACATGTATATACACATATTCTATACTTTAATTTAAAGCTTAAATTCTGTTCTTTCAAACAAGACCAGGCTTTCCATGTTAGCACAATCTGTATGGTTAATATTAACATTTTAGTGTAATCGTTCCATTAATATACCAGTTTATATTCCTTTATAGGCCGTTTTAAACCAGCATGACCTTTGACCCCTGGTCCTCCAAATTGCATAAACATGTGTCTAATTTACCCCACAGGCCGTTTATTAAAGTGGAAATTAAACGAAAAAAGTGGAAATTTTAAGGAAATTAAACGTTCAAACAAGTATTTAATGCTTCTTAGATTTTGCCTTTCTTATGGACTTTTATCCTTTTACCATCACAGATCCTTTTCTCCCTTATTAGACTGATCCTTCTATTGTTCTTATTCAGTCTGTTCATTTATTAGTCAGTCTAATTTACATCAGTAATCGCTTTAGGTCCTGTTTTATATTTTTAGCTTACATATATTGTTGTTGTGTGTCTCTGTGTTTTATCTATGTTTTTTTTGTTTTTATGTACCAGCTGCTCCAAACCAATTGCCGCTAGAGGGATTAATAAAGTTGTCTGAATTGAATTGAATTGAAGTTAAGCTGGTTTACTAAAGGGAGTTCCACTCTAATGAACAATTGTATAACAAACATGACAAATGTCAGCATTTAGGAGAATAAAGAAGATCCGTTTCATCTTTTTGTGACAAGAGCGTCGCTATGTTGCAGTACTCTAGCCTGTGACCTTACTCGGTTGGTTTGTTTTCTTCTGTCCTGTGTCTCCTCAGTCTTCATCTTTCAAGGTCTCTACCGTTGTATCTGTGTAACTCAGCCGAGCCAACCAACCGAGTGACGTCACAGGCTAGAGTACTGCAACATGGTGGCGCTTTTGTCACGAAAGCTGCAGGAAAGATGACACAGATCTTCTTTTTTCTCTTAAATGCTTACATTTGCGTTACGTTACGTTTGTTTTAAAATGGTTTTATAGAGTGGAAATCCATTGAGTAAACCAGCTTTACTTCATTTCCACTTCAAGTCATTTTTGGCATAGGCCTATAATGTGTTATTTCTACCTTTTTTGGTCACCGGGAATTTTGTGGGATTATCACCGTGTGTGATGAATAAAATCTTGGGAATCTACCGAAAAATTGAAAAAATTATAAAGAGAATCGCCCGTTGGACCGATATGGCTAAATAAGGTGTCGGTGTACTCAGGGGAGGCTAGCAAAGCATGTGGCCGTGTTTTTTTTTTACAGGATTTATGCTCAGAAACCTTTTTTTTTTTTGTTGGACCCACTTTGGTCAGTAGCTACTGGGCCATGTTGGTTCTCCTAAGGGCAAAGTGTGATTTGGGCAACCTCGTCTTGGCCCTAATCAGCCATAACTAACCTCCCAACCTCCAAAAATGCACCATTTGGTGAATCGGCCTTAAGGCCACTTCTGGTTTAAATGCATCACTATTGGTGAATATTTAGGGTTGACCCAAAAATGTGAATCCCATACAAAACTGTTAATGCTCAAAACATTGAGCTCGTCGATTTATGCCAAGATATGAAGTAAAATCCAGGATAAAAGCTGGTTATAAGCTGTTGAACTTGTACCCAGAGCTGTCAGCAGGAAGCAGTGATCAGCTGTTGGAGGAGGAGGAGCTGCTGAGAGAGGTGAGCCATCTTCCCCCGGCGGACTGATGCATCCTCACACAGCCAGCCTGGACGACAGGGACATACGGACAATCATCTGGGGGATCCCAGTGTCATTTGGAGGCTAGAGGCGGATATAACACACCAGGACAACCAGGACAGCCGGTGTCAGTCTGGAAGGAAGACATGTGAAGGACTCACCAGAGCTGACTGAAGGACTATAACGTTACCGGTCGTTACCGCTGAGAGGCTGAGAGGCTGAGAGGCTGAGAGGCTGAGAGGAGGCTCTCATACTCATACAAAGAGAGCAAAACACTGAGCTAGCAGCAGGGATTAACATCCAGACGTGATCCGTGTGTAACCTAGGGACATGTCCAGAAGATATGCAACATAAAGCAGTATGTAGTCCGAACAATAGGAAAGCTCTTCATAGCATCAGCAGTGCATGTAAACAAACTAGCTACTGAAGCTAGCTGAAGTTAGCCGACTGGTGGCTAGCTCTCTCATGCTAACACATAGCTTTAGCTAACAGCAGGTAGTTGTACCGGAGCTAACCCGACCTGAACTAACCCGTCGTCTGGTTCAAAACACTCAGTTCAACCTCATTATTGTAGTCCAGTCTGCAGCGGCTGACAGCTGGTTGTGTGATCTCAGTTTATTAGCATAGCTTCATAAGTAGCCTCTGAGCTAACGTGTCGCTAGCTGGTGTTTGCGTTAGCAGCAGAATAACATGAAACTAGAGCACTAGATGAGGGACAAAAGAGACATTTGGCTCTACTGACGCTACGTGTGTTGGTGACATCGACCCGGTTAGATTAGTTTGCTGTGAAATAGACTGAACACTTGAACGGCTAGAGGTGCAGTTGATTGGCCGAAGAGAGGAGGACGAAAACAACTTCATGACCTCTTAGAGATCTAATCTCACCGCTACTCCCAGCCCGGTGCCGGCATACCGTTAACCGGTGGACAGACTCTTCCGTGTGTTTGACAGTAAGAAGACTTAGCCGGTGAGTTTGTCTGGTTTGTCCTCTGATCAGTAGTTGAGTCAGATAGCCGACAGGACTTCTGTTCAGAGCTGTAACAACTCCTCCAGCAGCATGGAGAGCATCTTTACATCCATCCGTTAGTTAGGTTTGACTCTCTCTATAAACCCACCTCTAAAACACAGAAGAAGTTACACACATCTACTCTTTAGTATCAGTTTAGCTGTGTGTGTGATCTGTTACAGTTTGAAGGAGCCCACCGTGTTGTCAGAGTGTATTATGGAGCTGTGTGAGAGGGCCCAGCGGTAGTTAAGCCTCTCAGCTGTGTTTTGGTTGCTAGTCTCCCCTCCCCCAGTCAGCCAGTCTTCAGACTCTTGATTCTGTTGTTGGACACTGTCCGCCGGGTTTCCCCTTCATTTTCTTTTTCTGATTGAAGAAAAGGCCTCAAGTGGCCTCACGTCTCAGTCCCCTGGACTCCGGAGAGTTCATAAGAAGTGGATGTGATGGAACTGATGTTCGCCGAGTGGGAGGATGGGGAGAGGTTCTCCTTCGAAGACTCGGACCGGTTCGAGGAAGACTCTCTGTGCTCCTTCATCTCAGAGGCCGAGAGCCTCTGTCAGAACTGGAGGGGATGGAGGAAGCAGTCCGCAGGACCCAACTCACCCACTGTCAAGATTAAAGGTTGGATCACATACTTTTACATTTGCATTTAGAAAATATTCAGTGAATTTCCACAATAAGTGTTAAAGGCTTTACTGAAGTTAATCACAATGAACAGTAATATTACCTTTTGCTGGAACACATGGGATATGTCATTATAAAATAGTTATTCTATATTATTATAATGTACAAATGAATTGGAGTGAATAGAGAATCGTAGTGGTTAGTGTGGTAAACACTGTGCCTTTAGCTGATATTATTGCAGCTCAGTTAAAAAAAAAAAAAAAAAGAAGTCCAACACTCCATCTGCCCCACTTGGCTTTGTCCATTTATCACTATGCATATGTTTCAGAGCAGGACTGACATATTGGTATCTGAACTTTTCCAGACTTAATCAAAAGCATAGTGGCTATTTTTCCTCGAACTACTACTCCAGTCACATTCTCAAAGCCTTTTGGAAGAGCGCTGCTTTGTAATCATTATATGGCTCGTAGTGTTAGGGAAAGTATCCTGGGAATGTGGAACCCACTGGCTACAGGTAGATGTGTTTCCTGACCAGTTAGAATCAGTCAGTGTGTGTGTGTGTGTGTGCGCTGACAGCAACGTTATGCTCCTCCCTGAGGTTATTCTCCAGAGACTCCTCCATGTTCTTGTTTACTATACCCATCAACAGGCAGAAAGCCATGTGCTACGAAAGTGATTGACAGTAGCTGCCTTCTCAGTGTGGCCGTTCACTTCTTACGGTCTGAGCTCCGGTGTGTAATATTTAGGTAAATATGTGAACAATTCCGTTCACGATGCAAGCCGGTTGTCTACGCAAACGCATGGTTGAAAAGCAAGTATATATATATATATATATATCCCCGGCCTTAACTATCAGAATTAGAGCTCAGTGAGAATACAAATGCCCCATGGAAATGTCAGAAAAACTGATTTACTCTGAATTTATTTATTATGTACAATATCATCATTGAGCATGCTCATAAATGCTAGCACTCACAGACTGCGGTGGATAGCAAATACATTTACTTAAGTACCGTATAAGTCTGCAAGTATAGTTTTGAGGTACTTGTACTTGGGGGTGGAACGGTTCACAAAATTCACATTTTAGTATGTATCTCAGTTTTTGGGGTCACAGTTCGGTACGTTTTCGGTACAATGGGGAAAACAAAAAAAATAACTTAGTTTCATGTATTTTGAGAATGTTTACATTCTGCAGTGGCTCATTGGCCATGATTCTTAATACATAATAATACTTTGAAAGCCAGGGTTGGAAATTAACTTTATTCATATGAATTGAATTACTGCTGATACGGCGTGATGTCCGTGGCTGACTATCCCCAGGTGATCTACCGCAGCCATGTGTGATTTGAGACAACACTACCCTGTCGAAATTCACGCAATGCACAAGTTAGTACATAGTGTGCACACTGTACTACATGGAAGTGTACTAACGGAAGTTGAGACACAACTTTGGTCTCAACCAGAGAGTCCCAAACGGTGTTCAGTGTCTGCCAATAACTTAATGCACAGCAGACTATAGGACAGATAGATTTTATTCTTGAAATATTTTGACTTTTTTCTCGTAATGTTACAACTTTCTTTTCCTAAAAATTTTACAACTTTATTCTTGACTTCTCTGAGTGTGTGGGACATCTTTTGAATGTGCAGAAACATGAACAAAAATCTTGCTGAAACACGTTAAAGGTGCAATTAGGGGTGTCACGATTTTGATTCTGAATCGGAAATCGATCGAAACTGGCTCCCGATGTCAACCATCAAAATCAAAAGCAGGATCCGCCCCCCACTAGTTGTGTGCGTGCTATAGAAAATATATCTGTACTCAAGAAATGTAACAGCCATCTCACTCATGGTTTGAACTATAAACCAGCACAAAAATCACAATTACCAACATAAGCCACTATGATCTGAACAAACACATTACATTACAAACACTAACAAAAGTTACATTTGCATTTTGGAACATAAAACAGCGAACTTAAACTACTCAGTCCAGCACTTGGGACTAGGTAGGCATGATGGGAAATGTAGGCCGTCTCCGTCGCTAGGATAGTCTAACAATGGCAAATAAAATCGAAAGTAAAATAGAATTGTGGATTTGGAGAATCGTGTCACCCCTAGGTGCAATTGATAAAATTGATACCATTCAGCGACTAGATGTCGCATTCTCCCTCCCCCATTCCATTTCATTCACTTCACAACAAGTATTTGCCAGTTCGTTGTACAACCTGCATATTTTGAGTCAGACGGACGGTCATGTCAAGTGATTTCGTGGTAGAGTAATTAAATCATTTTGCAACATGTAGCTATAGGATTACATTAGGTCCGCTCCCCTCCCCCACTGCTGTAGTATCAGCCGGGAGATCAGCTGTTCTGGCAGCGGAACATTGTACTACACACTACATGTCAGCATTCACACACACATTCATACACTGATGGCAGAGGCTGCTATACAAGGTGCCAACCTGCCCATCAGGATCTAATCTAAAAGCACACACAGGTGGTACAGCCTTAGGGGGCAATTTGGGGTTCAGTATCTTGCCCAAGGACACTTCGACATGTGACTGGACCGCTGGGACTGCTCGCAAGTTCTGAATTTGTCTAGAAACTAAGTCAGGCGTCATCTCAGTTCTAAACCTTCTGAATTTAAGTACTGCTATCGACATGGTTGACTGTACATAACTACCGAGTGGAAAACTGGGTTCAGGACTCTCAGACACAATCCTCAGTGGATCAAGTCCTATCTCCAGGACAGAAGCTATTATGTCTCACTTGGCAGCTCTGCATCCAAGTGAACAAACACAATGAATGCCTTCCAGGAGAGACAGATAGACAGAGACAGAGAGATGTTGTGTCTCCCCCTCTCTATGACGGCCGGCTTTTGTACGGACGTTTGGAACAACTTAAAACACTTTTGATTTCCTACATGGTCGGACAACGTGTCTTACGAACTACTTCTGATCGATCATAAACCGACCCTTATAGGTACCCGTAGCACTACACCTATTTTCAGTAATGAATGTAGCCAGCTATGGTTAAAAAGCCAAGTAATGAAACCGTGAGTGTGGTCTTCCAGGAGACTCCTGTGGCCTGCTAGGTGAGTCTGATAGGTGGAAGGATTTTACTGTAGCTACTGTTACACATACACACTCAGTTGATGTACTCTTCCAAGAGCTTGAGGACAAACCTTACAGAGCTGCAAGCAAAACTAATGGCTTGTCTTTCACCATAACATGCATCCCTCAACACACTACTAAACAATATTTGTGTGAATGTCTATGTATTCTTGTTAGAGTGTTTTTCCTGCATAGAGATTTACATGACGGCCGCCTCCGTCAAATTTCATCCCGCCTCCAGCTTTCGATAAAACTCCCGACGGGTGTATAGAAAACACTCTTTTCTATAAAATGCGTTGCACTCGGTGGATTTCTGTCATTTGTAACAACAATGGCATTATAGGCTACGATTCAACATCGTGGATGTGACCTTAATCTCTTTGTTTGAATTCTTTTGGGGATCTTTACAGACCTATCTGCCCACGTTTGATTTTTTCAACACTTAGCTGGGTGCACAAGTCAAATGTTTGGACCACTTCACCAAAGCTAGCTGTCCTCTTTATACATCCATGTAGCTGTCTGACTAGTGTCCGTGTTCACCCTGTGCATGACGTAAATCATACTCTCTTGGGGGCACACTTATGAGAGAGACAACTGATTGGCTACAAATAATTCCCTGTTGAAAAAAATGCATTTGTGGATCAGGCGACGTCAGGGGAGTCTCAAAAAACCCACACACAAATGCAGTTCACACATGATAAGCAGTTTGTAAATGCAGGTTCAACAGTTTGTACATAAATATTACAACATCTAAATATGTTTTTGATGAAAATTGCAAATACTTTTAAATACATATATTGGTGGATTTCTATTGCATTTATTTAAAACAAGAAATATTTGTGTTTGCATCAGACATATATTTGTAAACCTTATTTTTTTATATGTGGATTTTGTTTTTACATTAATGTACAACGATAACTATTTTTGTATGCATTGAAAAATACTTTTGTGGAGAGAGTCATTTATATATAAATCACCCTTCGGTGTGCATTGATTGAGACTGATCTGACTCCATATCAAGCAGCTTAACCATGTCATGTGATATGCTACTTCAGTACACTTTAGGAACAAATATTACCGGGACCACTACAGGAAATTGCAGATGAACATTTAATATCGAGGGATTCACATTATAAACTCTACCACTGGCTATCCCTGTACCAATTTGGTCACAATTTAGCACATTGACCATATGGGGCCCAGGATGGTACACATGCACATGAACTTTTGTTTTGTGTTTTTCACAGTTAAATTACACAAGTGTTTTCCTGTGTTATTTGTAGCCTATAGTAGGGTATCATTAACGTTTTAGGAGCAGGGTCCGAGTCAGGATTAGGGATCGACCAATTATCGGCCTGGCCGATTATCGGATCCGATATTCAGCATTTTTACAATTATAGGCATCGTTATTTTTTTTTAACCAATAAAATGTATTAATTTAAAAATGCACTACTTTGGCTCTGATGCAGCCTCCTCTCGGTTGTCAGCGCTCTCCACTGTGTAGTCTGACTCAATGTCCCGCCCACAGCACTATCTGATTGAGTACACGTCATAAGCGGTAGCCTATCAACACTGAGCGCTACTGTGCCACAAACACCTCAAAGGGGTCCCTTGACCTCTGACCTCAAGATATGTGAATGTAAATGGGTTCTATGGGTACCCACGAGTCTCCCCTTTACAGACATGCCCAATTTATGATAATCACATGCAGTTTGGGGCAAGTCATAGTCAAGTCAGCACACTGACACACTGACAGCTGTTGTTGCCTGTTGGGCTGCAGTTCACCATGTTATGATTTAAGCATATTTTTTATGCTAAATGCAGTACCTGTGAGGGTTTCTGGACAATATCTCTCATTGTTTCTTGTCGTTAATTTATTTCCAGTAATAAATATATTCATGCATTTGCATAAAGCAGCATATTTTACCACTCCCATGTTGATAAGAGTATTAAATAGTTGACAAATCTCCCTTTTAAGGTACGTTTTGAACAGATAAAAAATGCGTGATTATTTTGCGAATTATCGCGATTAAGTATTTTAATCGATTGACAGCCCTAATTACTATACTTATTTTTCTATTAACTGCTCTTTTTCACACATGCAATGATTCCCTTTGGTGCAACAGCTCAAGAATGAAAGAGTAAACTACTAAATGTTTAGGATTGAATGAGTCACTATTTGAGACTTTTGAAATCAGTGGTAGTATTGTAAAACTGCAGCCTGAACGATCTCCATCACCAGATACCTTAATTCAATTCCTGCAAAATCATCCATTTAAAATGCAAGTGTGTTTTCAACATTTGCATGTTGTGTGCCTTTACAGTATTCGTATATAGTAAGCAACTGGGACAGTCTGACTGTCTAACAATAAAACCTGAAGAGAGAGGGGTGGCTGGGTAGTAACAGAGTCCATGTTGCCAGCCTATGATAAGCTGTTGCAGGTGAATGACAGCAAGCTGTCCACCAATCAGCTACAAGCACAGAGGGAAGCCACTAATACAGCTTTCCTTTGTAGCTGGCTGGTGAAGAGCTGAGGACTCATTCACTCTTTTCCCTGGATCACTAGTTGTCTCGCCGCCTTCCTCATTCCTTCCCTGCCCTTGTATCTGCACGGGGTGCACTCCAGTAGTACGCCGACGTACACCTGTGTTGCACCACTCGGCTTATGCAAAAAAACAAGAGGTTAAGTATTGGTATCGCTCTACAAAGCCACCCCCCAGTTGATGATAAATTATTGATTGGTCTATCTTTATTTTGGTCTGCAAGTTAAAATAAATGAATGAATATCTGCTTCTGTTGTGGAGCTACCACAAACAGTTACTGCCACAAGTAGCTCATTGGATTGGTGTGGCAGTTCTGTCTTTTTTCCCCTCCTCTCACCGGTAAAGGTTTCCTCCTGCATTTCAAACACACACCACTCAGGCTGCTTTTCATGGGAGCATGCTGGGAGGAAATGGAGTGAACCCATTCTTTTCAAGGGAAAAGCTGGGTTAGAAAACATGCTTCCTTGACTAATTTCTGATATTGTTTTAAGTAAATACAGAACTTTAGTATCTCAGACATCCTCTGCAGGGCTCCAGAGTGCCACCATTTTGGTCTCATATGCGACGCCAGTTCATTTCACAAGTTGGGATGGTAAAAAATGAGTTTGTGTGTGAGAGAGACACTGTACAGTTAATAACACGAGACAACTTTACCGCTAATTTCTTCTCCGCTTCGATCGATCTCTCTCCCTCTGTCACTCGATCAAACACTCGCTACACGCACACACACACACATATTACATTTCGCTACTCTTATATCGACGTAATATATAAACATGTGGATACCTGACGATACCGTAGGCAGACCATTTGGGATGCAGTAAACTCACAATGGACATGTCCAGGGGACCCGCCCTGTTGTTTCTCTGATAACGCTTCATTGTTTAAAAACAACAAAATCAGTGCTAAAAAAGGACGAGAGCAAGTTAGCTGGAGGTGCCAATGATTTATATCATGATGTGTTCAGGTCAGGTTAAAAATTAGTATTGGGTGAAGGTCGATTACAACACGTTCTCATGATGTGTTCAAATGTATTCTTGTAAAATGTAGTTTTTGGCGAGAGTTGAATAAATAGTTGAAGTTTTCACAGCAAAATAAAATAGAGAGTGAATTGTTGTACGAATTCTCAGATGTACATCGCTTTGGACAAAGCGTCTGCTAAATGAAATTGTAAAATTGTATGGAATTATGACCTGTTTGACTTCCTAACAAAAACCAGTGTGCAAATGGCAGTAAAGAAGTGTGGTGTCTAATTGGTATCGAGAATCATAGAATTTCACTAGTGTTGGTATCGACTACTACATTTCTGGTATGGACACATCCCTATTTCCGTCATGAGACAAAGTTAGTGGAGCCTGTTTTCTTGAAGCAAGCACCTGGTTTTAAACTTAGGTAGGAGTAAATCAGCCACAGTGTGACAAAAAACACATACAACATATGAGTGATGCTAGTCTGCTTGTCTTGATGGGTTCCCCATGCTTTATAACCATGAGACCCTGAGCATTTTACACCAAAGGGTGGCATTATATGGAATGAGTGCTTTCCTCCATATAAGGTCAACAGCAGCCCAAGTAGTGGCTTGGAAGTGAGGTCTGTAATCTGAGACTCATCACTTTTTCTTCTCTCCGTGGCGGACCACTGTGCTCTCAGTAAGACTCCCGTTGCTGTGGTTATGCTGCCTGTTTCATTCTAGTTTGTTGCAGGTACCGCTCCAGGTCACCTCCAGCTTTTCAAGGTGTTGGATTGGTGTAGAAATTTCAAACTTTGCCATTTCAATGTTTCCACTAACATTCCACCCGACATCTTTTTGTCCCGAGGCTGGTGCAAGAGGAAAGAGTATGAGGGTCATTATATCAAATGGGTATCAATCTGAAACAATCCTGTGGGAAAACCTACCTGACGAAGTGCATATGCACAAATAGATTTTTTAAAAAGAAACCAGATTCAAAATCCAAAGACAGTCAGACCCCGATCCAAATAGGCCAGAAAATAATCAGACTTGATCTAAAATACAGTGGATCTGAACAGACCCATACACACTGTAGGTGGACTACTTGATTACTATCAGCAAATTATTTCAACGGCATTTGTATAGGAATGATTCTGTCCCAAGCTTTTTGATCACTATAAGCAATTGATCTCTGTATTATTGCTCTACTGTTTGTATTGAAAACAAGAACAGAAGCAGCAGGTTAAACCACTGTTCATTTAACTTTGAATAGAAGTTGGTTTATTTTATTTTTTGTTGAATATTGCACTGCATGGTATCTTGAGAACTGAATCGGCAGGTCCTGCAGTTGCACTTTTTATTATTTTCAAATAAAAGGTGTATGTATTTACCATTAATCGTTGTGTTGACTTGTTTATATCCATAATTAATTTATCCCTGATTCCCTTACAAGAAAAACTTTGATTAATCCTAACCTGCTCTATCCAGTATCAGATATTTATTTCAGTCCCACTGACTGATTTTTTGGCAAAAGAAGTTACTGTATCGATTTCAAATCATTGAATCGTATCGTAACGTATCGCTCTAGATGAGCCAAATATCGTCCTTGAATCGTATCGGAACCATTGAAATCGTATCGTATCGTTGTAAAAACGTATCGTTACACCCCTACTGTCAGCATGATGTTCCACCAATTACAATCAGCTATGGTGGAAAAGAGCCGTACACGTGTTTCCTGCACTTTGCACTCCCCACTCTCTATCTGCATCAAAAAACATTTTCTCCTGTGGTGATGATGATGATGATGATGATGCACCACGTGATCATATAGGGCTTTTCCATTGGTACCTTTGGCCGCGCCAAGTCAAACCGTGCCGTGATGATTTGCGTTTCCGTTACCAGTTTTAGTCTGGCTCCGCCCAACTCGCCGCGCCCGAGATGGGCCATCTCCGGAGTCGGGCCAACGTGTGCCCGACCCGCTTCCAAGCGGGTTGTGGCAGCCAACCCGTGACGACCCCCCTTTCTCCCACTCACACAAGCGTATGTTGTCTGTGCAGAGAGAAAGACGCTGTTTGTTCAGCTCTCAGAACTTTTGTAGCTTTGAACTGAATCTCTGTGGGTTGAAGTTCAGTTTCTCTACTGGTCCCAGTTTGTACTTTCAGATATCTGCTTTATTTTATGGTTTCACTTTCAACTGTAGGGGTCACTGAATTAGCGTAGCTTTGTTAGCATCTATTCTTCAATAAAAACAAGTCTACTAATACTGCAGGGAGGATGAGTACAAGCAGCAAAAATAACAGGCGACTTTTATTGTGAAGAATGTAGGAAATGAACCCTACATACAATACAAGGGGACCTCGCCAAAGCCAGTTAGTCTAATATGGACCCGACCCAGGTTGGACCCCTGAAAACCTCCAGTTCCTCTTGAAGAGCATTAATGGCAAGCGGACTTTCAGAGGGAGAAATCTCAGATGTACAGTTGATATTTTGGCCTGTGGATGGCACATGTATGATGTATCCAAAATGGAAAGAGTTCATCCTCTGAAATTCTAAATGTTGTTGTATGTTAATAGTGGTTATACCCAACCTGTTTCAGACTGAAACTGTTAAGTTACTCTTTAATACTTCTTGTCAAGTAGTTGAGGTTTGTTTCATTCAACCTACAGCTTTCAATGATGTGATACTGGAGTGAAGGGACATAATGCACACACTATCTGATGTCTTTCTTGTCATCGTCCTCTTCCTCAGATGGTCAGGTGATTCCACTGGTGGAGTTGTCAGCGAAGCAGGTAGCGTTCCACATCCCGTTCGAGGTGGTGGAAAAGGTCTACCCCCCTGTCCCAGAACAGCTCCAGCTGCGCATTGCCTACTGGAGCTTCCCCGAGAATGAAGAAGACATCAGGTGAGAACATGATAACCAGGGTTGTGGGTGTGCTGATTGACAACTATTGACTGTTGAAGAGCCAAGTACAATTGTCTGATGCCCTGCCAGCTGTGAGATGTTTTTTTCCCCATTTACTAAGAGAAGAGAGCTCTTTTAACACGTTTTAATGAATTGTTTAAAACACAATTAGTCTCTGTTGGTAATCGATGAATAGAACGCCCACACAGACTAAAAAAAAACACAACATTTAGCTTGGAGTCAGTGTGCATGTGTTACTCTTTTGAACAATGCTGTTTTCCAGTAGCCTTGCGCCAACATCTTATGTGTTTATTACTGTATTAGGGCCTGTGTCCACCAAAGCGTTATTTTTCTCAGCTGAAAATGGCAGGCGGTCCTCTGAAAAACGGACAGCTGTGAGCGCTCGACGGTGCTTTGGAAGCCCGGCGTTTTTTCAGCTGAGATGCTTTGGTTGCGTCCGGTTGCTACGATATGGAATAACCGTGAAAGTAAAAAAATGTCAGCACATGGTGGAGTACTTGCTCTGGATGAAGGGAAGGCTGGAGCAGAGGGTCACAGACTGTCCAGAAGAACCAATAGTAAGCTTCCAGCATTTTGATGGAAGCATACAGTGGATTCCTAGACGGAGCAGGACACCACACACCACCTTACAGCGTCAACTAACAAGGTGGAAGAGGAACAAGCCTACCCAGCATCTTTGTTAACACTGGCATCATCTTATGTCTTCGAGGAAAAAGTTATCCGTACATAAATTCTGCTTTTGACAAATAAACGTAACCCAGATAGACTCCAGTCCTGACCTGTTCTGGGTGTGTCCTACCTCTCAGCCGACGTATGCCGGGATAGGCTCCCTGAACAGGATGACAGATAGATATATAGATGGATAAACAGGACTCACCAGTGCTTGGTTCTTTTAGTGATCACTTACTAATTTGGTTCTCTTTGTCTTCCCTTCACATCTTCCTTGTCTTTTTCTCTTCCTGTCTCTCTCTCTGTCCTCCTCCTGTTGCAGGTTATATTCCTGCCTGGCTAACGGGAGTCCAGATGAATTCCAGCGTGGCGAGCAGCTCTACAGGATCAGAGCTGTCAAAGACCCCCTGCAGATCGGTGGGTTGAAGTGTCAGTCTGACGATACAAAGGCCCTGTTCAGACCCAGCATTAATCATAATGATCATTTTGGGGGAGTGTCTTTGGAGGGAGGCTTGAAGGGACAGACTGTCAGTGTTAGATTGATCATCTAGATTGAGGGACTTTTGGAGCTAGTGCTGCCAGCTACATTCATTGGAAAAGAGTTGGAAACACTGGGGCTGGATAATTCTAGTGTACTCTTGCTAGTTTCTTAGCATTATCTACGGTAGCTTTAAATTGAGCGAGTTAAATAAAATATAGTATGGAGCCATTTTTGTTTGTTTGTTTGTCCAACCCAGTCCACTTGTCTTCTCTGATTCTGTGTTTGTCTTGTCTTTCTTTGACCTGACTTTTATTCTTTCTTTTTTTTTACCAGGCTTCCATCTCAGTGCTACAGTGGTGTCCAGCCAGTCCGGTCAGTCTAAAGGGGCGTACAATGTGGCGGTCATGTTCGACCGCTGCCGCATCACTTCCTGTAGCTGCACCTGCGGTGCCGGGGCCAAATGGTGCGCCCACGTGGTGGCCCTCTGCCTCTTCAGGATCCACAATGTGAGTTTACGTCTACACGGATGAATTCTGTTAAACTGTATCACATTTTCATCAAATCAGTTGATCTCATTTTGTCAGCAAAAGTATTGATAGACTTCAGGATTTATCAGGCACAGCATCATCAACAGATGAGGACAAAATGATTAGTCTAGTCTCAGTTGTCTGTCTTGACGGAAAATTAATTAACAACCATACAGTTGGTAAGTAAGTTATTATCAGGGACATTTTTTTTTTCAAAAGAGATATTCGTACATCCAACTATCTCGAATGCAGGAGCGTTGGAAAGTATTACTTGAGTCTTGAGAAAAGAAGATCCCGCACACCACTCTTACTCGTTACGTTTCAGTCCCTCTGGACCTCCGTCAAGAGTGTTTAACACAATTCATGCAACATTGATCTTAAATAGATCATGCTCCGCCCACTCTGTGTGCACAGGTGTGGGACTGTTCTTCTCCTGTGGGAGCGTCTCTCAATAATTGACAGCATTATGTGTACAATCCGTGACATTAGTTACACATATGAGAAAAGAAAAAACAGAAACAAAGTAGACACCACAACACATAATTAATTAAAGGTGCTAAATGTCGCATTGGGAGCACTTCTATTGCCTCTCAATGGCTCTCAACATGGTGATAGCAACATTTATGAGGGGCATTTATTATTATTCAGGGATTTAATAACTAAATAATAATCAGTTATTTGAAAAATGATCGACATGATAATGGATAATGAAACTAGTAGTAAGTTGCAATCTAAGGGGGGGGTTCAAGGGAACCGTAGGTCTCTGTGGCTGGCCTGAGCTTGAGATACAGCCAATATGATGTGCATGGGAGTGTGAAACCTGTCTCTTATTTTTGTGTTTCTTTGTGTGTTTGTGTACGTGCGTGTGCATGCAGGCATCAGCAGTGTGTCTGAGGGCTCCAGTCTCTGAGTCTTTGTCCAGGCTGCAGAGGGACCAGCTCCAGAAGTTTGCCCAGTACCTCATCAGTGAGCTGCCTCAGCAGGTAACATCCATGTCCTGATCCAGTTGTTAACTCTATAAACCAAACTATTGAACAAAAAATGCAAGTATAGAATATTTATCATCTATCTATCTATCTATCTATCTATCTATCTAAAGCAAGTTTTGGTATTGATTGAGTTTTTTGCGTCTCCAGATCCTACCCACAGCTCAGCGGCTGCTGGATGAGCTGCTGTCCTCTCAGTCTACTGCCATCAACACCGTGTGTGGAGCTCCAGGTACAGTAGCAGTAATGACAACAACATTGTTCCTAACATACAGCAAGAGAGCAAACTGGAGCTTGTCCTGATGTGCACTGTCTAATATTCTCACCAGAGGGGAACTTCCTTTCATTCAACCAGTTTCTCTGAAAATCACAAAGTGAAGCAGTTTCAGCCTAAATGATGACACGTTGCTGCAGCTAGATGGCAGTGATGTTACTTATAGCACGGGGAGAGGAATATTTCCTGTATGGCGTCCCCCCTGTTCTTGTGAAGAGAAGTGTTTATTTACACCACAGTGTTGTGTGTGGTATCCGTGGAGAGAGGAGTGTTACTTTGCACAGGATTTAATTTATCACAGCTATCGACCATCTATAAAAAGTTGCTGTGATTCTACAGTTTATTCCCTCGCAGCACTGTAGAACAGGAAGTGGAAAGTCATTAAATAAGAACATAAAATAAACTAGATTTTATCAAGCAGGACAGATTTTTGTCTGGATGCCTTTTAAGCTTAAATGATGACTGTATGATATGTGTGTGTGTGTGTATAGACCCGACAGCAGGCCCATCAGCATCTGACCAGAGCACCTGGTATTTGGACGAGTCGACGCTCAGCGACAACATCAAAAAGACTCTGCACAAGTTCTGTGGGCCCTCACCTGTCGTCTTCAGGTATATACTACTTGTCTCACATAATGGTCCTTAACGCATTTCTTAAAAGCTGAATGTTTTAAACCTCTACTCAAACACTAATAACCCTTTTCACACACGTGTTGTCCAGAATAATTGTAGAGATAATACTAAAATAGCTATATTCGTTCTGGATGACACATTTCTTCATTTTGATTCTTAATTTATTTCTACCCTACTTTACTTTCACTCCCTCTTTCTTCCTGATTGATGTACCTCAATGTTACTAGACTAAACTCAGTGCTGTGTGTGTGTGTGTGTGTGTTTGGATAACCACAGCGATGTAAACTCCATGTACCTGTCGTCCACGGAGCCGCCGGCCGCCGCCGAATGGGCGTGTCTACTGCGACCTCTTCGGGGCCGAGAGCCAGAAGGCATCTGGAACCTTCTGTCCATCGTCAGGGAGATGTTCAAGAGACGAGACAGCAACGCTGCCCCGCTGCTTGAGATTCTCACTGAGCAGTGCCTCACCTATGAACAGGTACTGTACATCCTCAACACGACACCAGCTCCAGCTGCTGAAAGTAAACCACCGCAAAGATTCAAATCTACAGACATGAGTGTGTTGGTGTTTCATGAGGAGTTAGGGGGAAAAAGTAACAATTGTTCCAGTAGACGTGGGAGAGGACTTAACCCACCCGTCTGAACAATTCTCATATTTAGAATTTGAATTCTAAAGCACTGAAGAAGTGAGCTTTTCATGATATGTCCCCTTTTAAATGCTGTCTTCAATTCCACCGATTACATTAAGAGTACACATGATTGAAATACATACAGAGGATATAGTAGCAGGGCAGGTCTGGATCTGGGCCGAGTCACAAATCAATGTCACTTATTAAGTTAACATTATACTTCAATGGGCTGAGGATGTATGACATTTTCGTTACATTACGGACAACTTGATGCTCTAGTTTATATCATGTCGGTGCATTGTGCTGGCTATGTTCCAGACCTCTGGCCTTTTATATAGAATTCATAATTGGATCTTTAATAATTATTATATACTGTACATTCTTTGACAAACACATCTCACTGAGTTGTCTGACTTTGTGTGTTCAGATCATCAGCTGGTGGTACAGTGTTCGGACCTCAGCGTCCCACAGCAGCGCCAGCGGCCACACCGGGCGCAGCAACGGCCAGTCCGAGGTGGCGGCTCACGCTTGTGCCAGCATGTGCGATGAGATGGTGGTGCTGTGGAGGCTGGCGGTGCTCGACCCCACGATGAGCCCCTGCAGGTCAGACCGCCGACACCAGGCTACACACACTGCTTATAGACTTCTTAAACTGTCTGGAAGCTATGTAATATCATTTATCACTTAATGATTGCATTAGACAGCATATTTAAAGGGATAGTTTACATGTTTGACCTCTTAGCTGTAGTACTGTAGTACCGTATTTATGGATCGAGATTGTTTTGGTGTGAGTTGCGGAGTGTTGGAGATATCGCCCGTAGAGATGTCTGCCTTCTCTCCAATATAATGGAACTAGACGGCACTCGGCTTGTGGTTCTCAAAGCGCCAAAATATACATTTAGAAAAACTCAACAGCGTTGTCTCTTTCCAGAACGCACGAGCCGGTTACTCCAGGTAATCCACAGACCTTGTTGTGAGCAGTTTCATGTAGGAACTACTTTCTTTCTACCAAACTACACCCACCATTCGTATCACTGCGCAGAAGGAAGCGAGCACGAGGCTCGTGACACTGAGAGATGTTAACATTAATGGCGTTCTCCTCGGTTGAGCTGTAACGTTAGCTAGCTCAGTGGTGCTAGATGAGCTAGCAGTATCGAGTATAGATGTACGTTGGTGATACAGTTGGCGGGTGCAGTTTGGTAGAAAGAAAATAGTTCCGACATGAAACTGCTCAAAACAAGGTCTGTGGATTATCTGGAGTAACCAGCTCTCGGTTTCTGGAAAGAGACATTGCTGTTGAATTTTTGTGGCTCTTTGAGCACCACAAGCCGAGTTCCATTATATTGGAGCGAAGGCAGATATCGCTGCGGCTGATATCTCCAACATTTGGCAACTCACACCAGAACAATCTACATTGATAAATAGAACTACAGGTAAGAGGAAAAATATGCATTTTTGATTTTTTGATTTAAGATGGAAGTATATATTAAGTAGGGACTGTGCATACTCTCTTTCAGGCGTCTGGAACTGGCAGGCCAGCTGAAGCAGTGGCACCTGAAAGTTATAGAGATAGTTAAGAGGGGACAACATCGCAAGTCCCTGGACAAACTGTTCCAGGGCTTCAAGCCCGCCGTGGAGTCCTGCTATTTCAACTGGGAGGTGGCCTACCCACTGGACGGCATCACCTACTGCTGTGCTGATAAGAAGAGTGCCACATTCTGCTGGTCCAGGGCAGTGCAGCACCAGAGAGGAGTCAAAGCTGCTGCAGGAGCGGGTGGAGAACCTCCTGAACCAGGGGGAGGGGGGAGAGCTGACGGCGTAGCCGGGGGAGATTATAAAGGAAGAGGTCACTCGTCCCAACAGGAGGTGGCGGTGCGACCCAAGGAGACCATACTGACCAAGAGGAAGGGTTTGACGGTGAGTGGAGGGGGAGGGATGCTGGTTCGTCTGGGAGGCAGCGTCTCTCTCGCTCTGGAAGACGGAGGAGGGAAGTGCATGTACAAAGGGCCGGGCTCGTCCTCTGGAGGGAAGCTGAAACTAACGCAGGGAGGTGGGAAGGGGGCATCCGTAGGAGGTCCTGGAGGAAGTGGAGGGATAGGAGGCGGTAAGCACGCTAGTGCCAAGCGGAGAACCAGTAGCGAGGACAGCTCTCTGGAGCCGGATCTGGCCGAGCTCAGCCTGGACGACGGTTGCAGTCTGGCTCTGGGGGCCGAGGCCAGCAACACTTTTGAGTTTCTCCCCCCGCCGCCAGAGATGCTGCCCTCCCCGAGCCCGCTGCTCCGAGACTCACGCAAGTACAGCAACAGTAACGGGGGGAGCAAGATGTTTGAAGCAAAGCGTGTCGGCCATGCCCCGGCCGCACTTCCTGCCGCAGAGCCCGCTCCGCCGCACACAGTGGTGGTCGTTATGGACGTGCCCGGCACTGCAGAGAAGGAATCAGAGCTGGAGGTGGAGCCTGTCCTCCAGAATAAAGATGAAGACGTAGACTCAGCTGGCAGTAGCCAGCCTCCCGCTTCAACCACTACGGCAAAATCGGGCACCGCTCAAACGTCTGCAAAGCCACCGCGGGGCCGCAGAGAGGCGGCGTCTGCCGGAGCAGCAGCAGTAGGGAGCGGAGCAGCAGCTGCGGGTGGACCAGCTAACCAAGGAGCAGAGGTGGCAGCTGGAGCTGGAGCTGGAGCTGTAGGGGGAGAAGCTGTAGGTGATGACGACTATCAGGCATACTACCTGAGCGCTGCCTCAGAGGAGGGAGCAGACAGACAGCTGGCTGACAACCACCAGGAGGAGGAGCCAGACATCTTCGCAGGGATGAAACCGCTGGAGCAGGAGGGGCGCATGGAGGTAAGGAAGGAAGCGTTCACAGTCAGGCCTTCACAGGAATTGACGTAAAGATTCTAATACATTGGGATCTCATCCAGAAACATTGCGCTTAAAACATTTGTATTCATGTCATTGAACATAACATTCTGTTTCCCATCATTTGAACACGCAGAGAAGTGGTTTTACGTAATTGAGATAAACTCGATCAGTTTAAAATCTGTCATAGTGGTGTGTTAGTGTCCACGTGTCTTTACAGCAAAGCTGGTGATAGGAAGGATTGCAGAACCTGCAAAATTAAGTTGCGGTTTGTAAAAAAAAAAATGGATGGTTGGAGTGAACAGAATGTGTGACTTTTAAATCAAAGTGATGAAGATGTCTCTTTCCAAAAGTATATTTATTACCAGAGATGTAGGTATTCCTTAGGAATATCGAATACAAATACCATGTCAGGTTAACAGGTTAGTAGGTTTACTGATTGACATCGATGACCCTGGTTCTGCCAAAGGTTTCTTCCCGTTAAAGGGGAGTTTTTTCTTGCCCCTGTCGCACCTAGTGCTTGCTCACGGGGGGGGATCTCTTGTTGGGTCTCTAATTGTAGAGTACGGTCTAGACCGGCTCTATATGAGATAACTTGACTTGTGTCTTGAGACAACTTGCGATTTGACGCTATATAAAAATGAATTGAATATTAGGCAAGAGCCTTAGACAGTGAAACAGAAAATAATATAATTAATATAATAATAAAAAAATTATAAAATTAAAATACCATGTCTCGGTCTCATAGTAGGTTTACATCAATGAAGTCTCATATAGCATTAAACAATAGAAATATATCAGCCATTCAAAACTGCACAACACACCATCTTTCGTCTCTACGCTGAAGGTTTGAAAAATAAGAAAGGAAGAACATTCTTTCGATCCTCTCAAAGTTTTTTTTTTGTGATGAAGATGTCTTGACCGCTGGAGAATGGACTACTTTGCTCATTGTAGATCTGCTGTATGCACAGTGTCTTTAATTTCCACTTGTGTGTACACCTGACGGGATCTTTAAAAACACTTCCAGACTCAGCAGCGCAGATGTTAAAACCCCACTTGATTCTTACTGACCTGAGTGTGCGTGTGTGTGTTGCTCGCGTGCAGGTGCTGTTTGCGTGTGCCGAGGCCCTCTATGCTCACGGCTACAGTAACGAGGCGTGCCGACTGGCCGTGGAGCTGGCCAGAGACCTGTTAGCCAATCCTCCGGACCTGAAAGTGGAGCAGCCACAGACTAAGGTAAATGAATTCACAAGTCCCAGCCCCCTGCAACTCGTTCTCCTATGTCCTTTGACTTCTCTTCTCTCCTTCTGTTGTACAGTCTCAATCTTCCAAACTCACCAGTCAGCATCTTGAACTGTGTAGTGGGATATTGAGCCTTTCTTCATGAAGGAAAGCCACCAGATTCTTCTAATATCTGTTTTATATTGGCAGTGTTACCATGCCGATCTATAAATGAGAAACAATTAATTAACTTTTCACAAAAAAAAAATTAAGAAATTCAGTGTGTTGTCAGAAGTCAAATGTTTTGTTTACATGTGCAGTGATTATTTCCCTGGTTGTTGGTTTTAGGGTAAGAAGAGCAAGGTGTCAACCACCCGTCAGACGCAGGTCGCCACCAACACGCTGTCAAAAGCCGCCTTCCTCCTCACTGTTCTCAGCGAACGACTGGAGCTCCACAACCTGGCCTTCTGCACCGGCATGTTCTCCCTGGAGCTGCAGAGACCGCCGGCATCTACCAAAGCTCTGGAGGTCTTTTACTCTTACATAAATATACACACACACATACTCTGTATGCACAGATACTTGAAACATCCTAGAAGTTAATTGTATTGAATGGTTGTAGAGTTACATTCATTAGTAGTATCTATTATCAGTGAATTATGCTATAAAACACTGTGGTTTTAACATCATTACTGACTACTGTAGGGGGACTGGTCATTTGTTGAGAGGGTTTTTCCCCAAAATGGAACTATATGTCGCCTCAAGGGACCTTGATTCTGCTTGTTGACTATTGCCATGTCGTGTAGAGCTGCAACAAACAATCATTTTTTATTATTTATTTAATTAATTAATAGGGATGTCTCCCAAATGCTTTAAATGTAGATAAACAGAGTTGTCATTTTGGGATGGCTTCCTTATTCCTGTATAAACTCCCAAGTATCTCTGATGTATGTGGTGTGTATATATACGTGCATACAGAATGTACCACATGTACTGACTGCGCGTGTGTGTGTGTGTGTGTGTGTGTGTGTGTTGACCAGGTGAAGCTGGCCTACCAGGAGTCGGAGGTGGTGTCTCTGTTGAAGAAGATTCCCCTGGGCCTGGTGGAAATGTCAGCCATCAGAGAGAGAGGCGAGCAGCTCAGAGACGGAAACTTCTGCGATTACAGACCCGTGCTGCCTCTCATGTTGGCCAGCTTCATCTTCGATGTACTGTGTACCCCAGGTAAGCACCAATTGTTGTTTGATCATCGGAGTTTAAGATTTAAAATGTTTAAAACTCCTACTTCCTTGGAGATGTAGTGTTTGCAGTGAAGACTGATCCTTCCGGGCACCGCACTAGCACTTCAAATTAGCAAAGCTCAACTAGATGTTTGGATATAAGTGACACTTGTTTCTTGTCAGTTCAAGCTGAAAAATAAATCAAATATCCTACGAAGAAAGATTAAGACCAGTTACACCTTAAAACATGTTGTTGTTTTTTTAATTTTCTGAAAGACCTTTGCCTTTATTTGACAGCAGAGATACAGAGTATACTGACGGCCTAGTTTTGAGCGAGTTACACTGTTATTTTTCGGACCATAGTCAAAACTCCTTTGATGGGAACTTCAAGAATTAACATCCCTTTTCATTTTTCTCCATATTGTTTGTGCAGTTGTGTCCCCAACGGGTTCCCGTCCACCGAGCCGCAACCGTAATAACGAGATGCCCGGTGACGAGGAGCTCGGCTTCGAGGCTGCTGTCGCCGCACTTGGTAAATAGATTTTTGTCCTGTTATATTATTAGATTCTGTCACTCTTTCTGCTTCTCAATATCTCGTTTTTTTCTCTTGACCACTTCTCTTACATCCCCACTCTTTGTCTATACTATGTCTATGCTTTTTGACCATATCCTGTCTCCCCCCCCCCACGCTTCTTGCTGTAATCTCTCCTCTTGTCTCCACCCTGTGTGTGTGTCTGAAGGTATGAAGACCACAGTAAGCGAGGCGGAGCATCCTCTGCTGTGTGAAGGAACCAGACGGGTGAAAGGTGACCTGGCTCTGGCTCTCATGATAACCTATAAGGATGACCAGAGCAAACTCAAGAAGGTAGCCGTCACTACTGTCATCATTCTAACCGTTGGATCAGAAAATGGCAACTTTCTTTCTTGAATAAATTTCCGACAGGCCTAAAATCAGATAATCTCACAGTCACATCTGCATCACAGATTACCAAGAATTAAAGCCAGCTATGGGAATTTAAGAAGTGAAGTTTCTCCTCCTGTTTCTCAAAGTAACACATATTTCTCCCTCTCCCCCCTTTCTCATTCTCTGTGTTCTTTCCTCCCTCCCATCATCCATCCTCAGATACTGGATAAACTGTTGGATAGGGAGAGTCAGACCCACAAGCCCCAGACTCTAAGCTCCTTCTACTCCAGCAAGCCAGCAGCTGGCAGCCAGCGCAGCCCGTCCAAACATACGGCCGCCAGCCACGGCGGGGTGAGCGGGGCCACGGGGGGTGTCTCCAAACACGCAGCCTCTTCCTCCTCTTCGTCTGCGACCACCGTGGCAGCTTCTTCCTCTTCCTCTGCTGCTGTGGCAGTGGCTGGTGAAGAGGTGGCTCATCAGGCTGATCTGAACCCGGTGCAGAACAATACGGCAGGAGAGAGCACCGCTGAGACCAGGGAGCATGGTGAGAACCTCCACTCTCTGGGTGCCATGTCTTTTATTATGTTCTCTATACTGTAGTAGAGCAGCATCCACAGCAGCTTCCTTTTAGAAATGGTTATTAGACACTCTGGCTCACTGGGGAGCAGCAGGCTCCAGCCCATGTAGTGCTTTAAAAGTCATCTTTGAAGAATAGAGTAAAATAGATTTTACATTTCTGAGACGTAGATATCCTGGGCTACCGTACGTTAGGTAATCCTGCTATGGTAACACAGTTGATAGAGATAGACCTCTGTGCATTTTGTGTCCTTGCAGTGTCCGATGGGCCTCCTTCATCAGGTGACCAGCAGAATGAAACGGCTCCATTTAAGCAGGAGGCCACGGTGCCCAGTCGGCTGACGCTCGGGGCGCGCTGTGGATACAACCAACGCTGCTGGGGCTCGCCTGTCCGGCAAAAGAAGAAACACACCGGTAAACTCAATAATGTTACAGACTTAACGCTGTCAGAGAATCAACATCACTTATATCCACATGATCAGACAGGCAGTGCTGTGAGTTTTAGCCTTGTGGTATCTCTGAAACAGCTCCATATAAAGAATTCACCAACCACACATACAGTAATAGTGATGTGAACGTGTTTGTCTGGACAGGCATGGCGAGTATCGACAGCAGCGCTCCGGAGACGACCTCGGACAGCTCCCCCACCCTCAGCCGCCGGCCGATCCGGGGCGGCTGGGCAGCGACGTCTTGGGGGCGAGGCCAGGACAGCGACAGCATCAGCAGTTCATCGTCCGATTCGCTGGGCTCCTCCTCCTCCAGCGGCTCCCGCAGGGCAGGGGGCGGGGCCAGGGCCAAGAGCACCGACACCAGCAGGTAAACAACAGGCCCTGTTCAGACCTGGTATTAACATGCGTCCTCAGTGATCGGATCACAAGTGGACAGCTTTAAGTACAGGTGTGAACACCTGGCATTAGAATGCGTCTCCACGTGCGTCTTCAGTGGCCACTTGTGATCAGATCCCACTTCTCCCGCTCTATATGCAAATAAACACGCAGTAAACACACGGCTAATACAGAAGACGTTGTGACGTAATATTACAGGAATGTCAGTTGTAATATCCTACATATTTGTTAATTCTGGTACATTGTATTAACATCAAAATAAAAGGTTATTGTACCGGCGGTACAACAAGATATATTTGTATAAAATACAGTTGTACCGACAGGATACAGTAGAGCACAGAGGCCGTTTCCATGCCGACAAGCGCTCGTGTCTGCCTGTTTATTCACCTGAGGGGCGCGGTGACCCCGCGGATCCCAGCTGGACATCAGATGAGTAGGCGGTCCTTAATGTGGCCCAGGACGCATTCCCGTGCACACTGCTAAAAGAATGTGGTCATATGTGGCCCAGACCACCTCTGAATGTGGTCAGAAAAATCCGATCTCAATGCGTCTCGAGTGCGTTCACACCTGTACTTAGAGCTGTCGGATCACTGAGTACGCATGTTAATACCAGGTCTGAACAGGGCCACAGACTTCCTCCTCATCGGATCGCATCAGCACACCAGCTGGGTTCAAAAACTCAAAGCTGCACGTTAACAGAAGTCTACTTGTGACTGATTCCTCATCAGTTGACAGTCAACTCCCTGTGGTATTTTATAAAGGAGGCTAAAGCTGGCTTTATAACAGCTGTCCCGCTGTACATACCTTTTTATATCTAGTTCAATGTGAACACTAAAAACAACACACAAATCTTTCGTACATGATCCGGCCATATTCCCCACAGTAACTGTGTTAACATTCTTTCATTGACTTTGTGATACAGAGCGATGGGCTATGAAACTACTAATAGAACTGGAGTCCCATCCAGGTAACTTCTATTTCTCCTTGTCTCATCACTTCTTTCATTCACTGTGATAAGAGAGGCGGGTTGGCTCTGAGAAGAAATGTATTTGTTAGATGTGTTAACTGAAAAAGAAAATCTGACTGAGCCTCTCTTCAGCTTCCTTAAATGTTTTCTTCCTCCAGCATCAGAAACTTGAAGGAGAAAACACAAGCAGCCCGAACAGTCTCAGCTCTTGTGGTGTCCAAGTGATATATCTCTAGCTGCTGTAGCCCCAATGTGTAGTCCCGTTTTTTTTTAAGGAGGCGCACGTCAGCCATGGCATAACTACGCTACAACGCCGTAACGCACAACGCAAATCCAACTCAATAAAAGGGATATGTTCGTTGCTTAAGGGGAGACACTACAGGCAAAAACATTGTACATGCACTAATCAATTTTGAGATTTTGGGCTGTTTTGCTTCCATAACATGTCTTCTTTCAGACTAGTGGAAAGAAAACATCCAAAAATACACATTTAGGTGTTTATTTTACTGCACTTTGTCTATTTGTGACTGTAGATTTCTCCTAAATTCATCCAAACGTTAACATTAGATCATGCCTCATTTGCATATTTAAAGATAACATTTGAGAAAACTTGAAATACAATAAATAATTGCCTTGCTGTCAGTAATCAACTGGGGAAGTTTCATGGTGATATCTATTAGTTAAACCTGTCGTGTCTTACAAAACGTATTACAATCCATATCTTTCAAAGGCTGTTTTTCTCTCTCTTCAGTAGCACCAACATGAACCAGACTCTCTGGTTTCATTCCTATCTATATCTATATCTACTATATAATATTTTATTCCTAAAATGGATTTTTGTTATGGCTGTTGACAGTATTTTCTGATTTATGGAGTCATATAGAGATATCCAAAATCCCCTCGGTAAAAACCTTTGACTGTAACGTGTTGACAAAATGAAACAATAATTGTGAACCCGGCTTCATCCAGTGTTCAGATTCCTGCTCCTGAAATCTATGCAGATTAGCACATATTTAACTGGAATGGCCCTCGGAGAGCGCAGACCTCCGTCCCCCAGAATGGAGACCGTTCAGCTTGCGCCATAATCCACGTGTATTTTTGTTTATGTCGAGATCAGCTGTACGTAGCGGAGCATCGTAAAACACTTCATTCAAACTGGACAGAAACGAGATAAAACTCACCTGAACCGTCGTCGTTACTTTTTCCAACAATCACCAAGTGTGCTTTGGTCGAACTCAACTGTAATTTCACAGAGTTTAATGTGAAAAATGCCGAATCTACAGTCGTCTTCACCTACTCTTAAAAATATTCCTGAATCCGGATCAAGATCCGGATCGCCACCAAAATCGAATGGATTGTTCATTGTGCCACACCCCACCCCTCTAAAAAATGTCATTCAAATCCATCGCAGACTTTTAGAGTAATCCTGCTAACAGACAAACAAACAAACAAACCTATGCTGGTGAAAACATAACCTCCTTCCTAGGCCTTCAGCCTTGGCGGAGGTAATAAGATTATGCCTCATTATTTAAACATACATTTCAGAAAGCTTATAATACAAATTATAATTTTCTTAATGTAAATAATCATCTGAGGGAGTTTTATGTATTACTTAAAAAATTTTAAGTTTATTCGCCTTAGTGTCTCCCCTTAAAGCCTGACCTGAGTGAAACTACCAAACTGATCTGAATTATAATTATTAATTATTTATCCTTCTAATAAATGTCTGTAATTAATATTTCTGGAACAGTTTAATCACAGAACAAATGCTATCAGGTGTAAACAGTCCAGACGACATGTTCAGAATTATCACATCAGTTCACAGTGAAAGACATTAAACATAGATTATCAAAGAGAAAGTGACTACCGGTAATATGTTCAGCGATGTGCTGAGATACAAGCAGGGGCCTAAAATGAACTCCCTAATTTCCTTGGTTTGTAGGTAGTCTTGTCGTCTGGCGAGTGATACAATGGCTGCCATATGATGGAAATAGTTTTAGTTCCCTTCAGTTTGGCTTTCCACTGCTCTTATGCTTTCAGTAAATTGTTGAATTTGACGTCCAGTTATTTACCAGACATTTAAAGCGAGAGCGAATTATGAGAATACTAATTTTTTTACCAACCAAAGTATTCAGATAACATAACAAAGAAGAGGGCAACAGAAAAACCAAACACAAAGAGGCCTACAATAAGCAGGTCAAACAATAAAAACCACTGGTCAGAGATGAGGTAAAGCTAGGTTGGGAGTCTGGAGAGGTCAGTCTGCTTTGTTGAGCAGGCATTCCTGATTTACACTACATATTTTTTGTGTCTATATTGTGAACAACTACAATTAATTCTAATTCCCACGTGGTGTATTTCTCTTGTGTTCAGGTATAAAGGGCGACGTCCAGAATGCCACGCCCCCCACGTGCCCAACCAGCCGTCGGAGGCAGCGGCCCATTTTTACTTTGAGCTGGCCAAGACGGTGCTGATCAAAGCCGGAGGAAACTCCTCCACCTCCATTTTCACCCAGCCCTCAGCCAGCGGGGGCCACCAGGGGCCCCACAGAAACCTGCATCTGTGTGCCTTCGAGATCGGCCTGTACGCTCTTGGCCTCCACAACTTCGTCTCGCCCAACTGGCTGTCGAGGACCTACTCCTCCCATGTATCCTGGATCACTGGTGAGGCGGGGGGTGCTAGACACAAACATGTCTTTCTTTGCTGTCCTGCCTCCACCCTTTTTCCTTTCTGCCCACATACATACTTTATCCTCTCTCTCTCTCTCTCTCTTCTCAGGCCAGGCCATGGAGATTGGCAGCGCTGCCCTCAACATCTTGGTGGAGTGCTGGGATGGTCACCTCACCCCTCCGGAGGTGGCATCCCTCGCTGACCGAGCATCACGGGCCAGGGACCCCAACATGGTCCGGGCGGCAGCGGAGCTGGCCCTGAGCTGCCTGCCTCACGCTCACGCCCTCAATCCTAACGAAATCCAGAGAGCCCTCGTGCAGTGCAAAGAGCAGGTATACTGTGGGAGCGGGTTTACACTTCACAATACATGATTAGCTCGGAGCTTGAATCACAGAACCGGAATCTTTTTCTAATTTCAGAATTAATTGATTAATTGATCATTTATTGTAGTTGTTGAGGTGCTCTTAAAATCAATTGAAGTTCTCTGAAACCTGCTGATAAAGAAGACAGTAAATGATTTATTATAGTAAGTAAAGTAAATGATCATCATACATGTCCCTTCCGCTCTGTCCCTGTCCTCCCCCGACTCCCTGCAGGATAATGTGATGCTGGAGAAGGCCTGCATGGCAGTAGAGGAAGCAGCCAAGGGTGGAGGCGTGTACCCTGAGGTCCTGTTCGAGGTGGCTCACCAGTGGTACTGGCTGTATGAGCAGTCGGTGGGTGGGGGCTCAAGCCAGCCGCATGAGACCTCCCGGCGCTGCGGGGCCAACGGGGGCTCGGGTAGGAGAGCCCAGGAGACCAGCTGCATCGTCCTGGACGCCGGATCCAACATGGAGTCCGCCGGGATGGCGACGGTCACGGCCTCGGTCACCGCGGCGACCGTCGTACCGGTCATCTCCGTGGGCTCCACCATCTATCAGTCCCACGCCATGCCCGGGCAGGCCATGGCTCACGCCCACGGCCCAGGTCTCCACCCTTACACCACCATTCAGGCCCATCTCCCCACTGTCTGCACCCCACAGTACCTGGGACACCCTCTGCAGCATGTCCCCCGACCCACCGTCTTCCCTGTTGCTGGGGCTGCATATCCACAGGTCCGAACTACTCGTCATACTACCACTGGGCTTAATTTTGTACCAGTCTATACATTGTTTTTTAGGAAAATGTTGCATAGTATACCTTTAAGTACTTAAAGGATTCATTGTTTTTGTTTTTTTTAAATTTGACAATTAATTTTTTTGCCGATCAACTCATATTTCAATCAACTCTAGTACTGTTCCGACCTCCTGTTTCTGTGCACAATTTGTGCATAAGAAAACCTGTTTGGAAACCATAGAAATGAGCAAAAAGAACAAACAGTGTAAAATGTTGGATGCTGCTTAGCTTAGGTGGAAAAGTTGTTAAATGCTAGTTGACTGAGTTTCTTACCTCACAGACATTAGACCTGAAATCATTAGTTAGTTAATTAATCAATTAATCAATCAACAGAACATTAACAGGCTATTTCAGGTTTCGAACAACTCATCACATAGTCATTTTTCAAGCAGAAAGGCTCATCAGTTGTGTGTATTTGCTGGTTTTACTCAGACGTGTAAAAAAGTAAAGTGAGTATCTTTAGGTTTGAGAGTGTCGGTCGAACAAAACAGGCAGTGAAATTGTCTGTTCATTGCTCAATCATTGTTATGATTTCAACTGTTTTCTGACATTTTATAGCCTGAATGATTAACCGATGAATTGAGAAAATAAGCAGCA
Organism: Sebastes umbrosus; assembly: GCF_015220745.1. Lineage (NCBI taxonomy): Eukaryota > Metazoa > Chordata > Actinopteri > Perciformes > Sebastidae > Sebastes > Sebastes umbrosus. The sequence goes on along the minus strand of NC_051278.1, from coordinate 29,738,693 downwards.
GATTAATTGACGGTGAAAACAATTGAAATTTGAAAACTGCCGAACAATTTCATAACTTAGATGATGTCTTTTTACTGGGTATCCTACATTTAATGGCATATTTATGTATTTACTGAGTTATTTATTTATTCATTTTTGATTTTGGCAGGTTCCATCCTCCGTAAGAGTCGGATACAAGCACAGCAGTTTTAACAGCTTTTGACCTCTTAAAATGGTGTGGGAAAATGCCCACGCTGACGTGCTTCTATACATGGCCTTAAATACAGATCAATAAGATCGCTTCCTGAACACATTTCACCATCAGCAGATGGATTTATTAGTAGTTTAGCTTTTGAAATCGTGCTAAAAATCACATATCTGCTATCAGAAAATCCTGTGGTCCGTTTGTTACCCGAACCGAACCAGAGTCCACTTGGAAGTGTGCTCAATTGACGGCAGCTTTCACACCAGCCGGGAGAACCGACCGGGTTAGGTGTGAAAGCATCACTGAGACGCACACTGACAAATCTGTACTGTATATCTGCTACTGTTGTCAAATACATGTCGGTTGTTTGTACTTCACGAAAATTCTCACACTTTCATTTCTCATTGTAGTTAAGTGTGTGCCTGCCTCCTCAGGGAATGCACCCAGCATTCATCGGTGCCCAGTACCCGTTTTCAGTGGCCACTGGCCCCCAGCCACCTATGGCAGCCACGGCTGTGACCTTCCCCGGTGTCCCCGTACCGTCCATGACTCAGATTGCCGTCCATCCCTACCACGCTGAGACCGGCCTGCCGCTCAGCACTACTGTAGCAGGTCAGGACTACACTGTCCGTGTGTGTCTGTGTGTGTATGTTCTACCTTATCGTACGTCGGTAAGCCTTACGGTACAATGGGATGGCTTCCTGTAAGTTGTGCCTGTCATATTTTTACAGTAGGCAGTGTCCACGCGGGCCCCACCATCCAGGCCATACAGGCGACAGCCCTGCCCACCCTCTCCACCCAGCCCGTTGCGTTGATCAGCACGCCTTTCCCGGTAGAGGACGAGCAGCACAGCCAGCCAATCAGCCAACAGGGCCTGCACTACCTGCATTCTGCCTACAGAGTTGGTGAGGAGTTAACTATATTTTACTCTCACCGATGTAATGCATATTGTATAGATATAGGTTAACTGAAATATATTGTCCTCCTGTGTGAAGGCATGCTGGCGTTGGAGATGCTGGGCAGGAGAGCTCACAATGACCACCCGAACAACTTCTCCAGGAGCCCACCTTACACCGAGGACGTCAAATGGCTGCTGGGACTGGCTTCCAGGCTAGGTGAGGATGATTTGAGTGGCTGAAGCAGGAATGTATTGGTTAGTCGACTGGTTTATGGATTGTTGAGGCATCCGGTACATACTTGAGCATGGCTGGAAGCACACAAACCAGTAACACGGCTAGAAAGTCTCTGCCTGCTGTAGGTAGTTAGCAGACTAACTACAGTGACAATGAACAAAAGAAGGGTTTAAATGACCATCAGTATCACAATAACGAACTGTGGACTGGACACTCTCATTATCATTGCAGAAGGTGGAGAAAGTAACATTTTAATAGTGGAGACAGCAGCTATTTATAGCAGAGACGGCCACCTCCATTGAATGAATGACCACACAGCAAAGCTCACATACAGTCAGATCATACAGAAAGAATTCCATTGTGTTGACTCCGTACTCCAGAACACATCGGCTTGGAAATGAAACAGGTAACATTTAGACGCTCAGCTGTAAGGGTGTTTGATGGTGTTCACATCTCTATTGGATGAACAGTGTAGGACTGATTGCCCTTTTTTATACAAACCTATAGCAGCTTCAGGACAGTTAAATCAGGACGGTGATCTTAAACGTACAGACGAGGCGACCGGGAGTCTTTCCATGGCCAAACGGCGGAATGTTCTTGATTGACTGAACATGTGTAAATAAGCAATATTGCCACACACTGAATGTATGTACACGAGCTGTCTTCATACTATGACTGTTTTATTTGACACTTCAGAAGATTGCTTTAAGTTCAGTTTAAATCTGAATTGACACACACAAAATACACTTTAGAAACTGTCTCCTCTTCCTCTTTTCCCCTCATCTAAATGTCCAATCCTGCTTCCTTTTCTGTCTCCTCTCCGCCTGTCCCTCCCGTCAGGAGTGAACTACGTGTACCAGTTCTGTGTCGGAGCAGCAAAAGGTGTCCTCAGTCCGTTCGTGCTGCAGGAGATCATCATGGAGGCTCTGCAGAGGCTGAACCCGGCCCACATCCACGCCCACCTCCGAACGCCTGCTTTCCACCAGCTCGTCCAGCGCTGCCAACAGGCCTACCTGCAGGTACGACGCAGTCATAGTTGCTTTCATAAAGGGCTAGATGGACAGACACCGGTGCAGTTTGATCTGCAGCAGAATCAGCCCACACGTATCAGTAAACGGATAATCCTGGTTTATACAGCAGTTAGTCTGATCAGACCTTTTAGCAGTAACTTATGAATCGTCCCTGCAACTAATTTTCTTAAGCAAATTAACTTCAAGTTTGTTCCATTGACTGAAGAAAATATGTGGATATAGGAATTGTTAGGTCTGTTAAGTCAACTGATAACAATCTGCGCAGCCGTAAACATCTGCACTCGTTTCCATTTTTCTTGCTCTGGAAAAGAGACGACATCTACATCTTAACCCGATTACAAACAACGAGCACATCAGACCTGTTAGAATCCATGAAAACATCATAGATGTGGGCAGCGATTCAGAAGCATGTGACCACCGGAGACATTTTTAGTCCACTTAAAGGAACACGCCACAGTACAGTTAGGAGGTTCATGAGGAAGTGGGAGTAAGCTGTGCAGGTTCTGGGCTGAGTGAACAGCTCTCATTGGGACGAATGGGCCTCTATGTTTGGATCCATTCTCCGTTGTATAACGGCTCTCTAGTGACTCCATCTGAGTGCTCCTTGATTGCTGAATTGTTCATGTCCATCCAGGCTGCCTGTAGAATCAAACCTCCCCTCCCTCTCTCTCTGCAGTATATCCACCACCGGCTCATCCACCTGACGCCTGCCGACTACGACGACTTCGTCAACATCATCCGCAGCGCTCGCGGTGCTTTCTGCCTGACTCCAGTGGGTATGATGCAGTTCAACGACGTGCTGCAGAACCTGAAGAGAGGCAAGCAGACCAAGGAGCTGTGGCAGCGCATCTCTCTGGAGATGGCGACCTTCTCCCCCTGAGCAGCACGCTCACGGGGGAGAGCGGGCTGGGGCCGGGGCCTGGTTCCCCCGGGATCGAGGAATCCCATCCGGCGCCCACTCAGCCTCCAGCATTGCTACTGCCACCGCACCGAGCAGGCAACATTCATGCTGTCTGGTTCTGTCAGGGACCCTGCTCTCTGCTACGTGGACTCAACAAACACAGCACACAGGCAGTACAATCAGCTCCCACGCCCCCCCGACCCGCAGAGACTTTTTATGTGTGTTTGTCCACCCAGAGCTCAGAGGAGGAGCCGGGTCACCTTCCCGCTCTCCTCCGTCGTTGACTGACTCCTCACTCCCATTTTATCATGGTTCATGTTTGTGTAACTGTGGAATTAAAGTGTACTCCTTCCTTTCTTCATCTTACTCGTCTCTTCCATTTCCCCTAAAACTGAAGACATTGACGGGGATCTCTCTCGCCCTCCATCCTCCCGATATTTTTGTTTAGTTTTGTTTTGAATGAAACCACTGTTGTGTGGCTCATTTTCATGCTGCAACATTCCTGTCCAGAGTGGTAGTTGCTGTGAGGCCTCATTCACCAAAAGCTTGTCACTATGGATCTGAATCTTTGCAGTGTGGGAGAAAAAAAAGGAAGATTTGCAAAGAAAAAAAAAAAAAAAAGGTTTAATATGAGAAATTATATTGTGAGTACGGGTGAGGATTTTTCAGTATTTTGTTTAATCTTTTTTGATACTTTGTATAGAATATGATGTTTATGCAGAGAGGAAACGGGAAGAGAATGAGAGAATGTTAAAGGTGCTGTTGTTGTTGTTGTTGTGTGGGATCCATATTTACATTTCAGCCTGCCTGAGGAGTGACATGAGAACAGCTCCAGACCAAAAGCAGAGGCTACCTAACCACCGCTGGGCCACGCAGAGTCAGCAAGGGCTTACTCAATGTCAAACCAGTTACAACATCTGGATCAGTCTTTAGTTAGGACTTCAGTAGGGCTGGGTATCAATTTAAACAAATTGATTTTTTTTTTCAGAGCTCTTTAAGGCTTAAATATAAATCTGTTTTTCCCCAAAAAGATTTCTTGATATTTACTTTGTCAAATTCAGTCTGTAGTCTTCACACAACACCTGTACAAAATTCCAGCTAAAATAAAATGCAGTAAACAATCAAGTGATCAAAAGAATGTGATTATATGACAAGAAACCAAGCATTCACGGCCACCAGTTTTACAAACACTAATCCGTGTGTACTCATAAAGTACTGAGATACCATACCCAGCCCTTCTTTTCAGCATCCAAATCACTGACTGGTTCAGATGCACAGACAACCCCCAGATGCTTCCCATTTAAAAAAGTTCAGGGAAGCCTCTGTACACTGCTCTATGTTGGAAGTAATGAAGTTGAACAGATGTACAATTTGCCAAACTAATCAGTTAGTCGTCCTCCTTTGTCTTTCAAAGTTCTCCTTCTTGTAAAACCGAAACAAAGTTTGAAAACATTGCTGATAACACGTTCTGTAAATCTCTTCTTTGTGGAGCTTGTCGGGTTCATTTTCAGGTGCAGTGTCCTCTTTGCCTCATTCTGGTGCACCTAATGAGCTCAGCAAAGCCCCCCCGCTACAACTACGATTGGTCGTTTGAAACCACTCCGGGCCACACCCGGAAACAAACTTTAACAAGTGACCCAAAGATGAGATTTGGGTCGTGTCTAAAAGGTAGCCCACAAGTTGCCAAAATGTGTGAAAACTCTCACAAGACTCGCTGCCCGACGACCTATCCTAACCTTAAAGGTGCTAAATGCAAGATTGGTGGCATTTCTATTGCCTCCGCACGGCTCTCAACATGCCGACAGCTCTAACAGTGAAAACAAAGGAAGCAGAGCTAACAGTGTTTACCTGGGGGGGGACTGGAGGGTGGGCGCTACTGTTCCACGTCTGACGGCGTCATTGGCTGTAACCGCCGTACGACAGCCGTGCAGAGCTGCGGCCGCGAGCTAGCCAGTGGGGCGCTCTCACATGCACGAACATGTCAACAAAGCACAGAGAAGCTCAGATTACAACACACACAGAGAGAGTAACACTTCACTCTCTGCTCAGGTAGACATTACTCCTCTATATCTTTACATAGACAATAGTTGTTGTTTCTGGATATCATATAGAAAACCTTTAACCGTTCAAGGTCAATGCCTAACCTCAACCAACCAACCAACCAACCAACTAAGAGTTTTGCAACATGTGGGTTACCTTCTAGACACGTCCAGATATTTGTGCTAATTTGTAAGTGTTTTCAAAGAGTACGGTTTGATTTGACTAGTTTGTACGGTCCCGTACAGGGCTAACAGTGGCTGCGTATCATTTTTTTTGGCTATCTTCTTCAAAGTTCACACTTCAAAACTGAATAGTGTATTTAATCAGCTGCTGGAATTTGGAGGCTCCTTGAGGTCTTTAGTATCCCAAAATTCACCGTGTGTCGCTCACTCGTCACAGCTACAATGACTCCTCTGCAGACTGTCTCGCAGCGGGGACAGTACAGCTACAGCTCACCGGTTCACCTCCGAAGTTCACTCCTTCAGAGACCTCCACTCTAACACAGTGGCCCCTGAAATGAGACACAGCCGTGGTTTGGCTCTGGGAAACGCCCTGCTTTGCTGGGCAGTGTAATGCACACACAAAGTCCAAACACTCACCCAGACCTGATAGAAATCAAATCACACATGAGTGTTTTTTGAGTGCCCCCCTCTTGTCTTCAGTGTGGTTAGCTCATAGACATGGTGCTGTTACTTTCAGACATGTTGACGTTCCATCTCTTGTCCAGGCAGCTCGCTGTGGTTCTGAACACGCCTCTCTGATTGGCTCTGGACCTCACAGGTGAAGGTGACTTAGTAGAAAATGTACTGTGATATTTTTGTATTCCTCAAAAAAGTGTAGCTTGATTGAAAAGTTCTATATGTGCTGATTGCAAAAGGTTCTAATTTAGAGTGAAAAGAATAAAAAAAGATAAAAGCAATACTAAAAGTGTAGAGTTTACTTAATAAAGATAATTCAAAACATGAACTCTGCATTCGGCTATTAGTACATTTCACAACTTTTAAGGACAAAATGATTTAAATGAGGGCTATTAGAGTGTTCATACTGGGAAGTTGATTTACCTCAAAAAAATGATCTGAGTTACAGATGTCTCTTTCCCAATGTACTGTAAGTCTATTGCAGGGGGCAGCAACCTGCGGCTCTGTAGCCCCTCTCCAGTGGCTCCCCGTGGATCTTTTTTAAAAATTAGTGGAAATGAATAACAGTTTTTTTGTTTACATTTTCATTTGTATTCATTATTGCTGTAGGTCTATGGTACGACGGAGTATTAGGGTCACATTGAGGAAAAAAAATGTATCTGAGATTTCAAGGATAAAGTCATAGGTTTACGAGAAAAAAAGTTGTAATATTATGAGAATAAAGACAGAAGTTTAAGAGAAAAAAGTCGTAGTATGAGAATAAAGTAATAATATTAGTATATATGTGTATAGTAGAATAGTAGTAATAATTTTACATGTTATTTTCTTTTTTTCTCGTAAAGTTGTGACTTTATTTTTGTAAAATTACTTATTTTTTTCTCGTAACGTTATGACCTTATTCTGGTAATATATGACTTTTTTTCTCGTAAAGTTGTGATTTTATTCTTGAAATCTCTAAAAAAAAAATCCCCTCAATGAGGCCCCATACCTCACTGCAAATGCTTTGCGGCTCCAGACAGATTTAGCCTAAAATGGCTCTTTTGATAGAAAAGGTTGCCGACCCCTGGTCTATGGGAAAGTCTTTTGGGCCCAATGGCATCACGTGACAGACACGGAAGTTGTAATTTCACCGTTAAGGCACAACGAAAGTAGGCTTCAAAGCCCGGCGCTCTTCCTTGGGATTCCGAGGTCAACAGGTCAAACTCCATTCCGTTCCTGAGGCTGCCTGCACGCTCTCAGCAGTGGACACAAGAGGGAGCAGTAGGACCATTTATCAGATCATCAATCAGTCAGGCCCAAAATGCCCAAATGTTTTCATACAACAACAAGTTGGGTTAGGTTAATTATGTCCTACTGATACCTCTTGTTGCACTGACTTTTACATAACTGCTCATTCAGAATTAAGTAGGTCTACCTTCTGTGTGTAGCATGTAGGGTTATTGTCATACACCCAAATACATTTTACAAATCAAATCACAGTTTACAGTTGTGTTTTCCACTAAACTGAAGTGTAAACAAAGCCACTTAAACAATACACAGAGCCATTTGCGGATCCTGTCTCTCACAGGCCTGCTCATCTTCATTTGACCGGCTTAGTGTCTTCTAAGGTGCCCTTCCAGTAATGCACTAATGCACTGGTTCCCAACCTGAGGGGCAAAGAGCGTTGAATTATTGCCAAGAACTGGAAGTCAATTGGTCGTTCCATTGCAACATCAGTGCCCAGCAGCAGATCTAATCTTCCACCATTTTGGACTGAAAGAACTGAAAGCAAAAGTAGAACATAATGATTTCTATTCTACTGAAATGGCCTGTGTCGAACAATAAACAGCTCCACACACATCTACACAACCCTGTGGGAAGGTGCCACTTTTTTGAATGAATACAAGCTGTCTGCTGTGACAAAGCGCCGGTATTTGACGACCTGACCTGGCTGCACACACCCTGAGCTCTGTTATTGGCTGGGCGGTGGGTGGTTACGACCCGACGTGGGGCACAAAGCCACTTTGCTGACAGCCAGAAGAGTCCCGATGTTACGACCCAGCTCGATAGGGTAAAGGGAAGCAACATAAAACCAGATTTTGTTGGTAAATTAAAGGTCCCATATTATAAAAAAGTGAGATTGTCATGTTTTTTATTGTAAAGCAGGCTTAAGTTCAATTCAATTCAATTCAATTCAATTTATTTTTGTATAGCGTCAAATCACAACAGAAGTTATCTCAAGACGCTTTATATATAGAGCAGGTCTATGACCGTACACCATAGTTTAGAGACCCAACAGGATCCACCAAGCGCACTGTGGCCAGGAAAAACTCCCCGATTACTGGGAAGAAACCTGGAGCAGAACTGGGCGCAGGGTGGGCGGCCATCTGCCGAGACCGGCTGGGGGGATAGATAGATGGATAGAGAGAGAGAGAGAAGCCGCCACAATAATAGCATAGCAGCTGTAATAGCTAATACAAGTAGGACTGATAACACAAAACCAATAGTGGTGGATGGAAAGAGTGATAATACAACTATCGGAATTGTTGTCATTGGGTCGTCCCCAGACGGGCTTTCAAGTGGAGCTTCCAGCTGTCTCAGTCCACCATACATCTGGCTAGCTCGCCAGCACTGTCCAGCATCTCTCCTCAGTACATCCATGTGTGTTGGTGTGGGAATGTGTTGGTAATCCCTCATTAGCATTGGTAGTCCCTCGTACAGACGTAGTTAATTAATGATGGTAGCAGTTGGTGTCAAGCAGGCATATAAGTCCTATATAAATACTGTGAAAGTATCAAAACACAGCCCGTATTCAGAAACTCGGCATTTGAAACAAGCTATCAGGATTTCTGTCCATTTGTGATGTCACAAATATACCATATATATAGACCATTACACTGTTTTAAATGTAAACATTCTAAATGTGTCCCAGTTTATTCCTGGTTGCAGTGTATGTGAATGTCATCAGCTGACAGGAAGTACACATGGACCCAAGCTGTTGCCTAGCAACGCAATTCTGTTGCAATTCCGTCAAAATGCGCTAAAACGGAGCGTTTCAGACAGAGGGTATTAAAGGTAGGCCGACAGTATGAGGAAAATAAAGGTTTTTTTGAACATTACAGCATGTAACAAAAAAAAAATGCAATACAATGTTGAGCTCCACAAAACACTGTTCCTGGCCACTAATTTAGGGTTCACTGTTAAGGCCATACACTAGATGGCAGTAAGAGAACACTTAAATAAACCTCATTCATTTTTAATTATAGGCTAGTCTTCCAAATGATCCTGTATCATCAAGTGGTCACCTTTGTAATCTGTAGGTTTCAAAAGACTGCAGACAGTCCTAACATGAAAATCATTTCAAGCTCAAGTCCTCATTAAGTCCATTTGGTGTCATAGTGTCCAGTGTGTATATCCAAAACATTTCCCTCTGGGTCAGTTTCTTTAAAATATCACCTCCTCTTGTAGGCATCAGGACTTTCTCAATCCCACAGGATTTTAATGAAGAGGGTGAACCGTGGTTCACAGGAGAATGTTTTGCAATAATCCATACTGCCTGTGCGTATTGAAGTTTTGTGCTCAGATATTCGTTGTTTGAGGGGTCGTTTGGTTTGTCCGACATATGCTAGACCGCAGGGACATAGTAATATGTAAATCACGTGTTGATTTACAGTTTATGAATTCCCGGATGAGAACTTTCCTCCCGGTGTGGGGATGGTTGAACGGTTTTGTGTTTGTTGTATTATTGCAGCAGGCACAGTGACCACAGCGATACGTGCCAGTTGTTATCAGCCATGTGGTCTTGTTTTGAGTAGTATTTTTGTAGATGATTAATGTGGGTGCTCTCCTGAATGAGAAAAGTGGGCAAGGATTTGCAGAAATCCTTCAAAGATGGTTCTGCCTGAAGCATATGCCAGTGTCTCTTTAATGGTTGTGTTCCGTAGAGAAACAGGCCCAGTTTGATTTTTTTGTGTATTAATAAGAGATCAGAGCGAGGGGTGGTGTTTGCACGTTGCAGGGCTTTCTGGATAGAGTTGGGCACATGACCTCTTTCCTTGAATCCAGTAGCCATGGTGTTTGTTTTGGAGTGAAAGTCATCAGGATCTGAGCAGTTGTGTTTTAGCCTCAAAAACTGACCAACTGGGATATTTTCCTTTAGATGTTTGGGATGATTGCTAGCAGTATGCAATACTGAATTGTGTTCCAAGTCTTTTCTTTCATGTTGTTTCTGAATGGTTAAGTCCAAGTAATTGATTTAGTCAGTGCTGTATTTACAGGTGAATCTCAGGAAACTTGAGCTGTTATTGAGATATGACACAAAGTCCATCAATTGACCTTGCATCACCCCCTTCCAAAATAATACGGTGTCATCAATGCACCGTTTGCATAGTTTGATCTTTGAGTGATATGGGTTGTTATTGGGGTCATGTGTAACAGTTTCTTCCCATTTTCCCCACAACCAGTCCCGCCACAGAGGGGGTGCTGTTGCTGATCCCATTCCAGTCCCATGCAGCCTGTTGGAGCCTTCTTTAGGTTCAAGGTACAAGCTTCTTTGTTTGTCATTTGTCAGTTCCAGCAAAGCAGTCATTGGCAATGAAAATCTTTGGTGTCAGGTTCCTTCGACTATACTCATAAAATATGTAAATATATAAAAGGGGAAATCACACAATAAAAGTAAAAGTAAAAGCAAAATGATAATCTAAGGCATAAAATAGTGCCGTTAAAATATAGGGCTTAAATATAAAGTAAATATTTTTAAAAAAGTAATGTAAATGTAAATTTGTTGACGACAGTAATTCAGATGGGAAAACTGAAAGTAAACAGGATGTAGTATGTATGTGCATGATAATAAATAAATTAATAAATAGATAGATAAATCTTTAATTAATACACACTGAGATTCTGTCGGGTTTATCCAAGTAGGGCTCTGATGATGAGCGGCAGTTGAATCTCATCAGAGGAAGCTCACTGACAGCTGCTCCAGGAAGATCCAGGACTTCACTGAGGACTCGACTTATTGGGCTCTACAGACACAATTAACTAGCTGACCGCCTTAACTATTTGACTGTGATGTCTGTACATAAGGAATATAAAAAGTAGAGAACCTTGCAGCAGTCTTAGCTTATTGCAGAATTCAAAACATCAGTTTAGAAACAGCCGACCAGTTAACATGTCCACAAATCCACTGCAGCTGCACCCCATGACAGACATGTGATTTCAACAGCTGTAATCCATGGATTTTTATTTAGGACATTCCACGGGCCAACAGGACTCTTAGTTCCAACTGTAAAATTTCAGTCAATCAATCAATCAAACTTTATTTATATAGCACCTTTCAAACAAGTCAAATGCAATTCAAAGTGCTGGACAGACCATTGACAAAAATATAGTGTTAAAAATGGATTTAGAGACTAATGCACACCAAAACAACCAAGATAAAAGTTAATTGAATAAGAAAGCAACAAGAGATGGGTCTTTAAGATAATAAAAGATATATAAAATACAAGGAAATTAAGATAACAATGCAAATGAATAAATAAAAATTATGAAACTACACAAAATAATCAGATTGTATTGAAATAATCAAATTTTATTCAAATAAAATAGAATAAAAGACATAACTATGATCAGCAAACTATAGTAAAATAAACACTATAATGATGATGATAAATAGAATAAGTATTAAAAATAAAAACCATAAAATTATAAAACTATAAAACACTACATAAAAGCCAGACTAAATAGATGGGTTTTTAGTTTACGTTTAAAACTATAATGCATTTCCTGCTGAAAATGTATGGGAATGCTGACAGCTTAAATTAATTGCACTGCACTGCTGAAAAACTTAAAAGTTTAAATGTACAACTGGCAGAGTTGGAAGCTGAACTTCATTAGCTAAAGAAGCTAAGAGCTGAAATACATTGCTAGAAAAGCTGGAAGCTAAACTGTAATACTGTCAAAAGTGGTAAATTAGAATTTTCCTGAATAAGCGGAAAGAAGAAATGCTTTGTATGCATATCAGACAGATGAACTGCAGTGCTAAACACAAAGAGAGACAGAGAGAGGGAGAGTATAGTATTTGGGTGAAATAAACCTTTAAAACTACAAGTTGTTAGACATAAAGTAGTATTTGGGTGGAATAAACCTTCAAAAACTGTAAGACATATTGCTTAAATGGGCACAGCATCTGAAAGAAGACAAAAATATCTATGTTTTGATGTATTAATTGTGTATGAGGAGTTGAAGTTGTGGAACCTACATGGATTTTTGCCAGAAAATTTTTAAAAAGGAAAAAGGCAGAGTGGGTTAGAGGGTGAGTGATGTCATCACTGTAAAGCAGCACAATACACACCCATTATAAACTCAGAAAAGTCTGAAAAAGGCATAAAACTTAAACTGTGCTAAATCAAAAACTGTAAAAGTTATTAAAAAGCTGAATCATAGCTTAATAGTTTAAAGACTTGTTGCCCGTTTAAAGTTTGAATGAAGTCTGTAGCTGAACGTATGCGGAAGCAGTAGCATTTCAAAATGGAGTTTAAGAGGATTTTAATATTTTCTCCGTTGAGTTACATTGTATAAAAAAATGTGAAAAAAGCTTAATATTTTAAAAAGTATAAATATTTGAAATAAGAAAATATATAGCACTAATGTCCTTAAAGAGCTGAATATTTTTGATAGTTGAATGGTTTCTGTAGCTGAAAGTATGCAGGAGTAATTTAAGTCCAAAAAACGTACGGAAGAAATAGAAGTTGAAGAAGTTGAGTAACCCTTAGAAGAACAATACTGATGAATAATAATGCTGAATCAGCATTCCCACAAATATCAATATTTTCAGCTCCTCTCAGTTCCTCTGGAAGGCTATTCAGAGAAAACAGCATCAACAAATGTTTCTGTTCTGCTTTGTGGAACCACTAAAAGAGAAGAACCGGAGGATCTGAGGGGCCTTCCTGGTTCATAAACCAAAAGCACTTCTGCAAGGTAGTGTGGTGCAAGGCCATGTAGTGCCTTATAAACTAATAAAATAATTGTAGGTAACCAGTGTAACGACTAACCAGTGTAACGACTTTAAAACAGGCGTAATGTGTGCTCTCCTTTTGGTTTTAGTCAGCACTCGTGCAGCAGAATTTTGAATTAATTGTAGCTGATTTATTGTATTCTTTGGTAGACCAGAGAGGAAAGCGTTACAGTAGTCCAGCCTGCTAGTTATAAAAGCGTGCATCAGTCTCTCTGTGTTGTTCAGAGAGATTTTTGGCACAGATACGCATGGCATGGTGTGAAGTTCACTCACTACCTTTTGATTTAAATGCCTGTAGTTCTGTGTCAGCTGATTAGAACCAAGAATAAATCAGTACCCCAATAAATGAGACTATCAAAGCTTTGACTGACCAGCTGATCATTGACCAGTTGGCTTCCAGTTTCCATAAAGGGGCTCTCTATTAAATTAGTACTGCAATTCCATAAAATGGTGAAATACTGTATCATAACTTTAGCAGTATGTTTCGTCAGGCCCTCCCTGCCAGCTTAACACCCACTCCTTTCATCCACTCACACAGACTAATATTTTCATTTGCACTCCAAACACTACTTACAACATATAAAGGATCAGATGTGAGGACAACCTGTGTCAGTGAGGAGAGGATAGAGAGAGAGAGGGGGTTGCAGTATGTCCAAGGGGGGCACTCTGAGCCAGGGAGAACACTAATAACACCAACAGGGACCACAAGAAGCCTCCCAGTGGAAGTCTCTGCTGGTCTGCATGCAGACAGACAGTTCTGCACCTCCTCGTAGCGAGCTCTACTAGAAGACTCATTCTGGAAATATAAATTGGAAATTAATTTTATTTATCAACAAAGCATATTTGAAAATCGTAAAACGTATCCAACCAAACTAACTTCTAAAAAATGTATATATAGAAATTACATTTGTGAATCCTGTGTATTTTGTAATATTGGCAAAGAAACAATTCTATATTTATTTTATGAATGTATTTATGTTAAAAACAATTGGTTTGAAGTGGAACATGTGTGTTGATATGCTGTGTGGGACTGAAGGGGTAGAACATCAGCTATCTGTTGAAAACCAGACCAAAACCACTCACAGTACCCACTGGGAAGAGGTCAAAGTTCATTGGCCGGGAGTCAGAGGACGGCCGGAGAAAGATCAAGGAAGACATTCACACCTGACACCAGAGAGTATCTTTGAAAAGAGACAGAAGTTTACATATTTATGTCATCTGGTGACGCCTGAGCCAAATAGATTTGCTAATGAAGACAGTGAGATGTAGGTGAAAGCCTTGACAAAGCTGGTAAGGGGACCCTGAGCCCAAGCTACGATGACCCCGATGACTCAAAATGATATTCATATAGTTTGTTCTTTATAACATTGGAACACTTCTCATAAACAGATCATGTTTAAAGGGGAACACCACCTAAATTAAAGCTGAAGTAGGCGAGATTGGAGCAAATATGATTAAAAAAAGTTATTTTTATAAAACAGTCGCTATATCGTGACAGTAGTACATGAAACAGGTAACTTGAAAAAAATCATGTTCCTCTGTGTCCTCCGGTGCTAACTAACGGCATCTGCAAGATTTCACAGACCGGAAGAAAACAAGCAGTAAGAGCTGATCTGAGGTCTGCTGTCCATCTGCTGTCTATGAGAGCCGGCTGTCAATCACTCACAAACTCCGACCAAATGGTCAAACTAGGCAGCGCTGATCAAATATGAATCAATATTATGTTCCGTTAATACGTTAGTTGAAGAAGTTGAATAAACCTTACACGAACAATATTGGGAATGCTGAATCAGCATTCCCACAATGACAGTTTCTATATGAATGTGTTTGTTTGTTTGTCCATTGCAGAGTAGAACAGGTTCTGAAAGCTAAATCCTGTTTGCACTGCACATCTGTAGACTTTAAACACACTTCACTGTGGCCACTATGACCTCAGGGGTTACCATCAGTAACAAGCGGGTAAGAGAAAAAGTGTGACAACATATCACCACTGACATTCCTTAAATCTTTACTGTAGAGAATACTATATCTTGCTTTGGATTTTGGTCTGTAAAAAAAACAAACTTTAGATGCATTATTTCGGGGGGTTACATTTTAAACCCTCCCCCCCGGTTTTGTCAGAGTTGGTTGAGTCCAAGGTATCCAGCAGAGCCAAGATGGCGGAGTGAGCAGCGATGTGCTGAAGTTCACTTTTAACTCTGAACGCTGCTGCTGGCCGACCGGAGGGTGTCGAGAACCAATAGTGGTGAGTCCCAAATCACTGATATATAGTTCACGTGTTGTGACACTGTCTCAAAGCTGAGAGTTGTGTTGTGGCTCCAGTGAGTAACGTTAGGTAGTGGTGGCAGCCTCAGCAGCAGCTAGCAGCTGTAACGGTTGTCCAGCTCCAGGTATCCCAGTGGGGACCGGGTCTGAGGTCTGGGTCTCTCTCTGATCCACTGGGCAACATGATGGGTTCATAGAGGTAGTAGAGCATGAACAAGGTCCCGGGTGTGTTGATATGTGCAGAGTCTCACCCTGAGCCACTGTGAAGCTGGCGTTAGCTATATGCTAACATGCTAACATTAGCCACAGTCTGGTGACACTGTTGCTCTACACAGCTAGCTGTTAGCATGCTAGCTGGACTCTAGACGAGCAGCTGGCTGCAGAAATAACGTTTTCTCTCTTTTCTTTACTGCTGCTTTTCACATAATCTTCTTCTTCATGTAATGGCACTTTGGTATGATGGCACCGAGATGTAACCGATTTGCTTTCATTGTTATTAACAACTGTGTTTGATTTGTTGTGGAGCACCATATAGTCATCAGTGCGATGGTCCATCTGAGGTTACACAGTGTGTTTGTGTGTGACGTTGTGACTCAGACTGGGAGCTGTGTTGTTGAGCTGCTCCAGGTTGGATGCTTTGATCACCATCTGCCTGCTACAGTTAGAGCTATAGATACTGTTAGAGACCTAGTAGTAGTACTCTGTTAGCAGTAGAGCTGCCTGTTGTTTGGGACTACTGCTGTAGGTCAAATGTCAAACATAGAGTTGATTGCTGCTAAGTGAGGAATTCAAGGACTGGATGAAGCAACTATTGATGTGTGTGTGTGTGTGTGTGTGTTTGTCTGTGAGTGTGTGTGCATGGGTTATAGTGAGTTATTTTGAAATGATTTAAAAGTGACTTGTTGAATGAGGCTTTGAGAAATGGTGTTACCTGACTCAGACTAGACTACAGCCTGGTCTAACTCTCCACTTCCACTGTGACTGAATGAAGTTGCAGCTATGTTAGTGCTGTGCAATTAATCCAATTTTGGCTTTCAACGATTAGGAAAACCAGATAATCGAGATAAAATGATTATTGTGCCACATTCGGTTTCACAATGTCGCTCTCGTTTTGTCTTGTGTTATAAATCCAGCAACAACTTCTCTTTCCTTTACAGCTGAGCGCCTTCGCCCTGCTTGGTTGGTCAGGGACGGCCGCTCAGTGTGGGCCAGCCAGCCAGTAGGAATTATGGACAGGGGAATAGACTTTCCAAATTGGCCCTCCATCCACACTCGCTCCCGGTCGTCTAGTTTCATATCATACAAGTATCTTCACTCCAGCTTTAAAACAGAGCCCACTACAATGGCTTTTATTTACAAGTCTTGCCTAGCTCCTCACCTTTTGTACGTTCAGCTTCACCAGTCATACCTGGTGCTTCTTCACACTTTGCTTTGGCCAGAAATGTGGCCATTGCCTCTCTGATCCTTTCATTTTTTTTGTTCTCTCTGTACCTTGACTTTTATTTTTTGAGCCACCCATCAGGGCTTTCCACAAGGATATTAAGTAGCCAGCCAGAGGGAAACAGCAGCCAGCTAGGGGGGTCTGGGAGCGGATCTTGGTTCCTCTGGCACATTCCGATGCCACTGTTACCTTCACTGTAAGGTTTATCAAGACATGCAACAATGATAGTAAATGTATTGTTTTACTAGAAACATAAATGCGCTCTCATTCAACTCAAATAAACAAGGTTATTTTAAGGGGGGGCATGTTTTTAATCCCATGTCTTATCCAGCCGATGTATTAGTTTTAAATTAAATTATTTCTAAAATAAACTTTTGACAAAAATAACTCTAAAATAACAAAACATGTGAATCACTTGACTCAAATCATGTGAATCTAGTTATCTGAATCTCTCTACGTTATCATATAGAGTAGGAAGTTCTATGACATCAGATTTTTTTTTTAGGATTAGGGGCATCTGAATGCGTGTATAAATCCGACCCTCTGGAGGTAACGTCATTTCTCATTGATCAGCTGGAGCGACACGGATCAGGCTCCAGTGTTTCGCATTAATAATGCCCACCATAGTTTCATAATGAACCGTCAATACTTTTACACTTCTCGAGGACACCCAGGGGACCTCTCCCGGTGCATTTCCTCCGTGAGGTGTGCACACCTCGGAGCTTCTGGGGTTTCAGACGCACCATTTTCACAGTAACAGTGGGGGGGTGGGGTATCGGATGACAAGTTGAAAAATGTTTTTAATGATAACAATAAAACTTGTACTGTCAGTGATATAGGACATTACGCTGCTTCTCTCCTCTGATCGCTGTGTTGGTGATTCACCGAGAGTGAGGCTCAGCTGCTGCTCACACACACACACACACACAGTCATGTCGCAAAGGCCCTCTCAGACGACTAGCGTAGTTCACTACACGACTCTAGCCCTGATTTTCCACTCGCCAACAGTTTTTGGAGCTTCCAGAGAAAAGCTCCTCCACCTGTTGGGGAGCTACAGCCAATGAGAGCGTGAGACACGGGTTTAGGGGAAACCTTGGGGAGGGCTCGTCAGTCAGTCTCGTTAGTCATCCAAAATGCTAAGGAATTCGACACAAATTTAGAGCACTTTATTTTACAAAAGGACGGAATAATTTGTTTTATAGCTGTATTGAAGCACTTTAGTTGATAAAAATAGTGCAATGTTGTGATACATCAAATAATCAAGAGAAAACAAGAAAAAAAAGTCCCGTTAGAGAAATAAACGAATCACAGTGCAGTGCTGTGTCGGTGCTGGAGCTGAGGTGAGAGCGAACGATGTTGGTGGACGGTGCACTTCCAAAATGTCCCGAAACTGCATTTCAAACGGTGGACCTCTGAAACATGTCTATCCGTCCTCCGGTGTGCTGTGACCGGCGTGCAGCTTCTCGGTGCAGCATCACTAGCCAGACGGCCGCCTCGCCAGGAGGAGACGGTGAAGAAGAGAGCGAGTGAGAGAGAGTCGGTGTGTTGAGATAATTCTTGTCTCATTTGTGGTCTGATAAACAGTAAATTCATCTAAGCTCGTTTCATCTAAACTGGGTTAAAAAACAATGCAATCTGGTTTCTATGGTAATGAATTACGTCTGACTAATAACTACACCCCCATTTTCTGTTTGAGAAAGAAGAAGAAGTAACAATGGCGCGAGGGTGGAGGGGGCTTTAAATCCTAAAACACAGAATTCAGAAAAATTTGAATGGAAAAAAAATAAAAGTGATTTCATAGGGCCCTAGTATTTCCTCCGTACTGGTGCACCACGACCAGCTGTAGGTCAGTGTTGCAGTGTTGTGGTATCTGATTAGGCTTCAAACTCATTGATTTGTTCCTCAAACTGGACTTCCAGATCGTATTTCATCATCTCTCCACTGGTACATGAAACATGCATACACCAGATCAGTTGTTTATGTTCCAGATCTGCGATTTACTGAGCAAAAGTATCCAGAGAACTCTCATCTTGGTACAAGTCTGGTATGAAAGAAAAGCAACAACTGTGTTCACTGTTCACTGGGGAACTTGAATGTGCCCAGTGAATTTCATGCCAGTGTGCCTATTAGTCTAGTCGATGTTACACAGTGTTTGGGCACATACCGATTACATTACTTGCCCACCGCCCCCACCTTCTTTTTTGCTTTTTGTTAAAGAAATAAACCCCATTTAGTAAATTTTCGTGTTTCAGCGCTGTGTTATCAATACATAGTACGTACTAGAGTACAGTCTAGATGCCTGTAATGTAAATGTAATGCTCCATCATAAGACTCTGACCTGTTGGTAAATCACTCCAAAAGAGACAGAACAGTGGCCAGGTCAGCCGGCGGGCTGTCAGATTTAAGTTAATTAAAAATCAAAACAATGTTTTGGAGAATCCATACAGTATCACAAAACCTAATATCACGATATTTTCTTACACCCCATAGTAAAAGCTCAACTGGACCAGACACACAGCCCTCCAACGTTAAAGATCAATGTAAGAACGTAAGTTAATAAATGTAAATGTTTATCAACGGGTGGCAAAATGTCCTCACCGTGACATCCCTAAATTGCTTTTTGAATCACCCTTTTTAATCCTAATAATTGGTATCCTGGTAGAATTTAAATGAGTGAGGCTCTGAAGGGGCACATAGAGAATGAGGTGAGGTGACCATTAAAAGCTGATTTCCCCTTTGTGACAGCCCCAATCTCTGATGACTGAACTGAGCGGAGACCCAATTAGTGCGGAGCTGTGTCGGCCCAGGCCCACTTCTGTCCTGAGAGCATATTACTGATGTCTGAGATAACACTCGATAATTAAGAGGAAGGCCCTGGGATGGTTTTCACAGAGAGATAGTGTTTGTGTTTGAGGGCGAGGTCATTAAAAGCCTGCTGCCCTGTGGTAAGTGGAGCGACGTGAAGATTTCTGGATTTTAAACTGCTTTGTACATGTGGACTGAATCCTGCCACATACACAAACATTGACATTGTTTGACTACAAAGAGAGACAACAATGGAAGTATAATGCAGAAAGCGAATGTAGTCTAAGCGTTGACTGATTATTTACCTTGTTTTCAAAATGTTATTATTGCATAACTGTGAAAAACAAAGAGTCATGGACAGCATTGCACATTTTTTGAAACAGCCATCATATGAGGGCCTGGGCTCCGGTGCTAGTATAGTGAAGACCAGCAAACGTCCTCTTATTCAAATAGAAAACCTTTTGATTGTACAGTTTTTAAGATGGTTTGGAGTTAAAGTTTCAAAGCCTAACTTTTACACCGTGTTCTAACCTCATTGTATCAAGCCGCTTCCATTTTCAGCAAACTGGTGTCGGTCCAATGTTTGATGCTGACGCTTCCTTTGAATGTGTGTTGATGGGTGCTCCTATGGGATGCACCTATTTTTAGATGTGACGGCCAGGTGTGGGGGATATGGATAAAATCATCAATCGGTGTATATGTAATTTTATACAACAATAACAATATACAGTATGCTTTACACACGCTGGAAATTCATTAGTCAAACATCTAACCAAATAAGAATGTCTGCTTTTTGCAAATCCAAGGTCAAATCAAGGTGTCATCACAATGATGTTCTGTAAATGCTTATCGATCTGCATCATTGCAAACTTGCAGCAAAGAAGTCGTATGAAGATTGGCACTCATGATGTGATACAGTCACTTGAGAGAAACTGTGAGAAGCTGAGGACAATTACATGTTGAAAATGGCAAAAATGAAAAAATGAGTGTGTGAGAGAGGCTGTGTTGAGGTATAGTAATACCTTTTAGTGTCTACCATGTGGTGTTGAGCAAATTCTGCTTTTGGCAAATCAGGACCGCTCTAAAACGGAGGAGCAAATTCAACTGACGAAACCTCAAACTGGACTTCATGGCTCATATTCCATCTTTTCACAGACACCTGTAGCATCACATCCAAACTATGGAAGCCCCCTTTTGGTTTGAACACAGTGCGAGTTAGACTCCTCAATCTAAGAAAGGATAAGGATGTAATATATTACATACAGTATGTGAATGTACTTAGCCAAAGACATTCAGACAATTTGGTTTATTAATAAATTCTATTCATATTTTTTCATGCAAAAAAAAAAAAAAATTAAATAAATCCCTGATGATATACTGTTACTTTGTGTTACTTTTAGTTTGGTGGTTGATGCAGTTTTTCATTTTATGCAACGATTTTAAAAACGGAGTTAACTGCTTTTAATTAAACAGTTGACTGTTTTTATTGATTGACAGCCCTGCTATTAAGGTATTCATCCCACTGTGAACTATCATTCAGCTTTTTATCAGCTCCTCTTCCCGTGCCCTTGACGGTAGTCTCAATGTCTATCAAGTGAAATCTGATTAACAGCTAGTATAACTCCCACGAAATCAAAGTGACAGACAAAGAACATTTGAAGGTCAGGAAAGTAGCAACATACTGTATCGCTGCTGACACTAGTGTTTGCGCTGCTATAAAAAATAATGCCTTTGTGTCGTAGGTTGCTCTCTGCTGTATATTTGCTCTGTGCCTGCAATATACTGGCTCTTGAGTTGGAAACCAAGTGTGACAGGGACGGGGCACACATGGACATGAACAAATATGAGCACCTGGACAGAATCATGTAGCCAAATACAACTTGCCTGCAATGAATGAATCTACCTTTTTGTAAAACGTATATATATATATATATATATATATATATTTTTCTTTTCTCCAAACATTATGGAAAGGACCCTCCAGCAAAATAAAACATATTCTTTACCTTTCGCTTGATCCCGTCTGTTTCTTATAGTGTCAAAGTCTCGCTCAAGGAGAAGTCTCGTGTGAAATCTGAATATCAGGCAGGAACAGGTCCCACTCTTCCTGTGTGGGCGTAGTTGTCACAGCACCCACAGGAACACCAGCAGTCTCCCAAGCTTTGTGGTCTTGCTGCGGCTGGTTCACCCTCCAGTGCCTTGTTCTCAAGATACAAGGCAGTGCTATTTTTAACAAAAAAATAAAATAAACCAACTATTCAAGTGAAATAAAAGGTGGTTTAACCTGCTGCGTATGTTCTCATTTTCAGTATAAACGGTAGAGCAATAATATAGCAATCAACCTCTTAGTGATCAAACAGCTTGGGACAGAATCATTCCTATACAAACGCTGTTTAAATAATCTGCGTAAGTTATCAAGTAGTCCACCTACAGTGTTCATTTGAGGTCTTTTCATACATGAACACATATGGAAAAACATTTTAAAACTACGTTAGACTAACGTTATTTTTGTTTTTTACTTTACTTTTTTACTTTAATTTACCTCGCAGACCGTCTGCTTTCTGGCTGGATACGTGAGGCTGATGCTGTGTGCACATAGATATCATGACGGGGAAAGGAAAGTCATGTTCTCTGAATGAAAAAACAACAGCACACGGGGAAAGCACCTTTGGGGTGAAGCCGCCCTCGCCAAGTGGATTGATAGCGCCTGAAAGACCGGTGTCCGGCCCGCCTCCCTCCATGCCAGTCCTCTCACGTGGAGAGTGAACCGGAGTAACGTTTGACATTTCTTTACTAGTAAAAGTTCTAAAAAACCTTTCATATAACGTTTGTCGTCCTTAAATACAAGGTGCAAATCCTTAATATCGATACAATCGATTTTATATCGATATACGTCTCCCGTGAAGGACAACTTGCCGAGTACCTATCGATGTAGTTGGATCGTAGGATTGTAAATCAACACGTCGATGTAAGTAGATGAATCGTTACACCCCTTGTAGTTTGTCAGCATGTAGGCTGTTGGTGTGTGTGTGTGTGTGTGTTTCTACAGAAACAGTTGTTTCAGGGCATTATTGGGGGTTTCTGTGGAAAGTGTACCTAGAAGGTGAAGTGGGAGGGTGTGTTAGAACATGTTAAGACACGACAGGTAGGCTGTAATGAATAGTTTGTTCAGGAAGCTTTCCTCAGCCCCGCTCCCCCACCCTGACCGTCCTGGGAGTTCATGCTTTGGGAAGGTGTTGAAACTTAAATACCTCCTTTTAGAGGGACCTATCTACCTACCAACCTACCTGGCACAGGACAGGCAAAAAGACCACAAATATGACAACAGTGAAGTTAAGAGCAAAGTCCAAAATATTTTTTATTTTAGAACAGGCAGAGGTCAAAACCAGGAAGGCAAACTTAACCAGGCCAAGGGGCAGGCGACCCATGAAGAATCAGAGTCCGGGAAATCAGGACATATTTTATGAGTCGAAGTGCAAGCAAGCTTTTCCGTTATACTGGAAACAGGAGCTTAGTTGGGTGGCGTTAGAGGATGTGGGCGAAACTCCAGATTCATTTACTTAAATAAAGATTAAACATGATAACTAACTGATCTTTGTTTTTATTTAATAACCGCTAATAAATGAAACCATTTGTAGTAAAAATTGACTCTGGTTCAAGTAGTAGTACATTTCAGTTGTTACCCAACAACAAGAGGTTTATGGCCAACAGTGAAGAGATGCACCATAATAACGATTTAGCTTAACTGTTTGTACAAGAACAGAATAGATTTTGAATAAACACAATGCAAGCAACAGCAGAACTTGCTATTTTAACCAGCGCAGCTGTTGAATGAGTCAATGTGTCGGACATGCCAATAAAACATACAAGCACGTGCTTTTAATTTTTACGCTTCCCTTTTTCTTCAACCACTTTTTTCCTCCATGTTAAGAATAAGTGGGTGAAGTAATGGAGACAAACTGTGCTACAGAGGCAGGTTCAAACCATGAGGAAGCACGTCTGTGTCTGTGTGTGTGTGTGAAATGTTGAACAGTGTGCTCTGACTGACACAACTCCAGTGGAGTGAAAAAAGAAAAACCACAATGAATGCAGACATTGTTACGTGGATCAGTAACTGGGCCTCCGATGAGAAAACCCAGCAGTGATGGGACATCGCACACACTGTGTGTAAAGACCAATTTCCAATTTATTCGAGCATATAGCCTCCGATGTCACATTTTTTTTCCGACTTCGGGTAACTCTCTTTTTTTTCACCATACATGTGTTTGCATTCCTGATTTAACGGCAGATGCTCATCATGACCACAGTCTCTCCCGCACTCCATTTATTATCTATTCCTCCCCCTCATCTTCTTCACCTTCAACCCACCTGTCTGTCTCTGTGTGGCATTTCATCATGCAGCTCTTGTAGGCCTTGGACTAATGTACTACTTGGGACTCTTGGTCGTGTTTAGATGCTGTGTGTGAGAGAAGAGTCTATTGTTACAGCTCTTGCAGTAATTGCTACCTATGTGACGCTTGTAATGTTCAGTTTTTGGGACTTTGATGTGTTGATTAAACTCAGTTTTTTTGAGGCTGTAGATTGTCATGTCTTAAAGTGAATTTCTCAACAAATACTTACATACCAAGCCATTAAAAACATCTCGCCCAATCCAACTGTCATTCTTAAAGCTTCTTTTAACAGCAGGCTATTGCAATACTTTCTAATAGGGCAAGATTACCTCTACAGTTTATTATGGCAATGCACTTTGGACATACAAATGGCATTCAACTCTGACTCCCATGTACTTGTATTTTTTTAATTATTTTTTTTATCAAATAACCAATTATTGTTTCTACTGATTATTCAACCGGGAGGGTTTCATGTCCATCTAAGCCTTGAAATGCTCCAACTGTCTGCCAGCTATCTATGCGGAAAGTTAATGTGACTTTTTCTTCAGGACTCCCCCAAAGAACTCCTCGTATTTCAAGTATAGAGGAGACGATGCCTTGCTTGTCTTCATTTCGTGTTGAACCTTTGCTTTTTGCTCAAACTGTATGAAGCTTCTTGGATTTGTTATTTGAAATAAACAGAGTACAGTTTTACCAACATGTTTTTCTTTTCTCTTTTTCTCCTCCTCCCTCCCTCCCCTTCTACTATATCTATCTCCGTCTAGCAGGGGTCTTCCACATCTGGATTAGAAGGTTTTCAGATCTGCTGTGTTTTCCAGGTGAGACTTACACAAACGTTTCTCAATCTACAACATTCGTAGTCCAATAATTCGGATTCATGAATTAGTTATTTATTTTTTGGATTTTTAGTTGAGTATTCCTTTAACTGATTACGTTCGTAAAATTCAAACATTACCACTGACTTGCTATAAGACAGCTATAACAACTGAATGTTGATTGAAAAGTTGCTTCTTCCCTCTTATCCTTCCATACCCCCTTCGCCTTGCCCCGCTCCCCTCTTTCTTCCTCTCACCCTTCTCTGTCCTCATTCTCTAGGTGTCTTTTTCTGAGATGTCTAGGCTAGGTGGCCTGAGGGGGCTCAACCCCGAAACACGGACCACCAGCACAGACAGTTCCACTGCTGAGAGACTACACGAGCCTCTACAGATGGACACAGCCACGTGTAGAGACACCCGCACAGCTGCTTGAAAGAGAGAACAAGCCAAGCGGCAAATTTGGACCTGATATTCAGGTCCCAACTGGTCCTCAGACAGAGACCTCTGCTGGTGTTAGCTTTTATTCGGCCAACTTTCATTTCTCCCCCTTCAATCCCCTGATATTTGACATTCCATCCATCGTATAATCATCTATCCTTCCCTCCCTCCAGTCATCTGAGAGTGTATTTTGCGCTGCAGAGCTAGAAGTGGAGAGCAGGTAATGGATGATGCTGGCCATGGTGACCTAGGGTAAATGGCTATTCCTCAGCACAGCTCAGTGCCAGTATCTACTGCTCAATCTTCCTCCTCCACTACTCCCCCCTCCTCTCTCCCCTACTCCACCTCTCTGCTCTCCCTCCCGGTTCACCGCTGCTGCTTGCTGCCCAGTCCCGCCTCTCTCCTCCAACACCATGGTAGGTGCCGGCTTGGGTGTGTGGAAGCTATTGCGAGGCGTCCGCCAGCTGGAGCTCCACCGCCTCATCCTGGCACTTATCATCTTCTGCTTACTGTCCATGGCCTTCCTAGCTTACTACGTCTCCAACAGCCCCAAAATCAAGGAGGCCCCCCCTTTACCCTTCAGTGACTGCGGTGGTGGAGGGGGGATATCACCGGGAGCGAGCACCGGGGCCGCCGGAGGAGGGCCAGGTGTCCAGAGGGCACCGCTTTTCCTTCCCCAGCGCCCGGGCCGACTACGACAGGTAAAGGCGGTGGACAATTCCAGGACGGAGCCCGTCGTTCTGGTGTTCGTAGAGAGCATCTACTCCCAGCTGGGCCAGGAGATTGTAGCCATATTAGAGTCCAGCCGCTTCCACTACCGGACAGAGATCGCTCCTGGTAAAGGAGACATGCCCACATTGACAGAGCATAACCGTGGACGCTACACACTGATCATCTATGAAAACGTGTTGAAATATGTCAACCTGGATGCGTGGAACCGTGACTTGCTGGACAAGTACTGTGCCGAGTACGGAGTAGGTGTCATTGGCTTTTTCAAAGCGAATGAAAACTCTCTTCTGAGTGCACAGCTCAAAGGTTTCCCCCTCTTTCTACACTCACACTTGGGACTCAGGGACTACCGCATCAACCCCAATGCTCCTCTACTCTACATCACCAAGCCCAACCAGGTGGAGCAGGGCTCTTTACCGGGGGATGACTGGACCATATTCCAGTCCAACCACTCTACCTATGAACCAGTGCTTCTGGCCAGTACCAAGTCTTCTGAGGCACTGGCACATTTTGGACCCAGCCCCTCGCGGGCCCTCCACGCCACAGTCATCCAGGACTTAGGGCTCCACGATGGCATTCAAAGAGTTCTCTTTGGGAACAATCTCAACTATTGGCTTCACAAAGTGGTGTTTGTGGACTCCATTGCCTACCTGACAGGGAGGAGACTGTGTTTGTCCTTGGACCGCCACATCCTGGTGGACGTGGATGATATATTCGTTGGCAAGGAGGGAACCCGTATGAAGGTGTCGGACGTGGAGGTGGGTGAGCCGTAGTCACACAAGAGTGTCTTTACGACAGTCACGCATGCACAATGACGCATACGCACGCCGTCATCATGTTTCAGTTTGTTTGAAGACCTATTAGTAACCTGTAAGCAGCCGGTGGGCAACACAGTCCTGCTTGGATAAATAATAGAGCTACAGTACTACAGTAACGGAGGTGCCATTCAGTTATTATTATGAGGCGTTCAAAGTCTGCTCAGAAAAAAGGACTATTTGGCGAAGGTATATTACAACGTTATCATGATGTGTTCAAATGTAATCTTGTAAAATTAAGTTTTTGGCGAGACACTTGAATAAATCCAGTTGTTTAAAGGAGATGTTTTCACATCAATATAAAATAGATATTAGAGAAGGAATTATGACCTGTTTAACTTCATAACAACTTTTCCAAGATTTGTTTTAATCAAAGCAAATATTTAAATAATCATAATCATTTGAATTGTGTGTTTTTATGCAAATAACCACTCTAGATGACAATAACAAAGTACAGTAATGTGTACACTACCCTCGCTCCACGGTGTAATTCCAACACTGTAATTTACCATGTGCATAATGTTTTT
The DNA here is from genome assembly GCF_015220745.1 of Sebastes umbrosus. Classification (NCBI taxonomy): domain Eukaryota; kingdom Metazoa; phylum Chordata; class Actinopteri; order Perciformes; family Sebastidae; genus Sebastes; species Sebastes umbrosus. The sequence continues at coordinate 29,711,546 of NC_051278.1, read as the reverse complement.
TGTGTAAAATATATCGAACATTGAATGACATCAGATCTAAAATGTTTTTCCTTCATTTAGCGCAGAGATTTTAAAAGTGGCAAATAAAATTTCTGAGCGGCAGACAAAAAAATACTTGCCTGCCACAGTGGCAGGAAGTGAAAAAACTTAATTTCAGACTCGACTAGACGACTGGGTCAGAGCATCTCCAAAACTGCAGCTATTGTGGGATGTTCCCGGTCTGCAGTGGTCAGGACCTACCAAAAGTGGTCCAAGGAAGGTGAACCGGCGACAGGGTCAGACCCGAGGCTCATTGACGCACGTGGGGAGTGAAGGCTGGCCCGTGTTGTCCGATCCAACAGAAGAGCTACTGGAGCTCAAACTGCTGAAAAAGTTAATGCTGGTTCTGATAGAAAGGTGTCAGAACACACAGTGCATCGCAGTTTGTTGCGTATGGGGCTGCGTAGCCGCAGACCGGTCAGGGTGCCCATGATGTCATAATGTTATGGCTGATCGGTGTATATTAATGGCACTATAGTGTTAATTGCTGCACTTAAAAAGATCTGACAAACTGTCACCATATGGGCTATGATGCCTACATTAGAAGGCTTCACCAACACTGAGCAGAGAAAAACAGAGGTGTAACAAGTGTAAAGCAGCAGCTGGATATGG